>NW_026606094.1:68132500-68312500 GCF_029834395.1 Sorex fumeus | reverse complement strand
AAAGAATCAGGCCAATCCTGGCATCTGCCCAGGGTATCTCGTGGCCTCTGTCTGAATTGTATAACCTTGCTTCTTATTCTCATTTCTTCTCCCCTCTCTGCTTTATCTTCCCAGCACTCTTCACCAGGTCCAACATGGGGCTGCAGACCAAAACTAAGGTGACTTTAAAGGCACCTCCAAAAGCAGAGGAGATGCTTCGAGGCTGGAGAGCCAGTTCAGTTACTATCCCAAAGGTAAACCAATAGAGAGCTGTCTGCAAACAAAACAATTCCTTCCTCATTGCTAGTCCCAATTAGAGTAGAACAAGGAGTCTATTTCTTTGCTTCATTTTATGATCTTTCTGTGTTTTGCCTTGATATTTTTTGTCCAATTAAGTATTATCTGGCATACTTGTGTTACAATATATAGTTTTTGTCAGTATATGGAGGCACTTGCTAAATACACTCAATCAATACACCGACACTTAGAGAATATTTGCTAGGCAAATAGGAGATGAAGAATCAGAAATACGCTCTTTACTCAACAAGTATGCAATCCAGTAGGTAAGAGTGACTTTGGAAGCATAAAGAGAATACAGGTAAGACATTCGCCTTGTATATGGCCAACTCCTGTTTGGGTTTATGTTGTTGCTGTTGGGCTTTTGTTTTGTTTTGTTTTTGCTTTTGTTTGTTCATACCCAGCAGTATTTAGGGCTTACTCCTGACTCTGTGTTCAGGAAACCATATGGAGTGCTGGATATTGAACTCTGGACTGCCACTTGCAAGGCAAGCACCTTATCCATTGTACTATCTCTCTGACTCCTCAATCCCAGTTTCGTCCTTAGCATTGCTTTTGAACACTACCAGGAGTCACTCTTGAGCACAGAGCCCAGACTAGCCCCAGTGCACCAAAGGGTGTGACCCACCCACCCCTCAAAAAGAGTGACTAAGTTGACTCTCAACTTGATGCTGCCAAAGAGGAGTTCACATGCTCACATTTATAAATTAGGACCATGCTAAACCAGCATGGCTAAGTCACTGTGGCTGGCACATGCTTAACCAACAATTCTTAAGGGAGAAAGTATAGGGGAGTAGGGAAGGACAATAATTTTTTTATAAATTTTATTGATTTGAAGGCTACATAGCGCACAGCTTACAAACAAAAACAACCTCAGCAAAACCCTATATTTCAATTCCACACAGTCACAAGGCTTTTTGTCAGTTTTTTTTTTATGAACACCATGTATCCATAGCCATCCTAGGTTGCAAGTGATGAACGAGTGCAGTTCTGACATGAATAGTGGTTGATATTTTCATTTACATTAATGAGTAGGACAAAAGTGAAAAACGAAGACACATGTCAGAACTCTATTCGTTCGTCAATGACATGAGTGACTTCTTTGCTGAATCAGATGATGGTTTTTGAATCCTGGCAGAATATTTCCTCAAATTTTTGTGCTAGTCACAATGTACCAGCAACAGACATGACACCCTTTTAAGTTTAATCTGCATTATTAACATTTTTGCCATCGCTTTCTTAAGTCTAGATAGTCAACAAAACAATAAATCAAGTGCTGATTTGCAGCATGTGCTGATTTCCGTGATGTAGATACGCCGACCACGGTCAATTTTGAGCTGCCAAGATGATGTCACTGAATGCAGAGCTGGGCTGAGCCCCACTGCGCGACACTGTTCCCGCCCACAGACACAAACCAGGAAAATAACCCCAAGAGCACACACAATGCTGAAATAATGAGACACTGATGAGTTTGAATATTTATGATCTTTGTTTTTGATGTAATCTGTTTTGACAATTTGCCTTGCTATAATGTTTCTAACTGTAGGTGTTCCATGAATTTCCTCCCCAGTTCGCTGAAGGGGGTGCGGGGTGGGGAGGGGTTGTTTGTGGGGTACAGGGGCAGGTCATAGATCTTCACCAGACTCTTCAGGGGGTGCTCCCTGCACTCCAAAGCACAAGAATATTGGGGATGCTGTACCCAGATAATGGTCCTTCCCACAGCTGCGCCTTCTCAAATCTGGTGCTGCCAGGATTTCTCCTGATCAGCTCACCTGGTCTCACAGAAGTAGTTCCTGCCACTATGGAGAATAGCATCTTCCATGGACCTCTGATACTATGCAGCAGTTTGCATTTATTTTTATTCTTGATTCTTTTTATTCTTTCTACCCCCTTCCTTCCATTTCTTGATCACATTCACTGATTCTCCGCCCAACTCTTTTTTCCTCTTTTTCTTTATCCACAGTGCCAGAGATTAAACTTAGGTTTTGTGCATGGAAAGTATGCGCTTGACTGCGAAGCCCCAGCCCAAGTTTCTATTTTATTTTGTTTTGTTTGTTTTGTTGGCATACCTGGCGATGCTCTGGGAACCTTATGGTACAGCACTTACACTAGAATTTTAAGCAGTCTCCTACCCTCTGTGCCCAATTCTTTTGGAAAGGAGACAGCTGCATTGATACCATGTCCTATTTGGACTTTTCTAAGAAACTCCATTCTTCTTTGAAATTCACAGCAGAGCTGAAAGAGAAGGATCCCAGAGGAAGTGGGGGCAGTGTCCAGGGACTCCTGCCAGTCCTGATCACCTTATGTGACCCCCATGCCCATCCCCTTCACAAACCTCCTTCTGAGCTCTCAGTTAAAACGCAGATTTGGGGGCTGGAGAGATAGCGCAGCGGGTAGGGCGTTTGCCTTGCACGCGGCCGACCTGGGTTCAATTCCCAGCATCCCATATGGTCCCCTGAGCACCGCTAGGAGTAACTCCTGAGTGCAGAGCCAGGAGTAACCCCTGTGCATCTCCAGGTGTGACCCAAAAAGCAAAAAATAAATAAATAAATAATAAATAAAATAAGACGCAGATTCGTGGGGCTAGGGAGATGACTCACAGAGCTGGAACCTCTGCTTGGTATGCAGGGTTAGATCCTCTTGGCACCCCAGCTTTCTCACTGAGCTCAGAGTAGCCCCTAAGCACTGACAGATGTGGACCTCCCCACACACCCGCCAAAAAAAAAAAAACTTAACATGCAGATTCATCTACATTCCTGGGGCTGCAGCTTTGGGGTTGCTTTCCTGCTCCCCACCCCCAATGATTCTTGCAAATTCCCAAATTCTAGTTGCCAGCAGAGTCCCAATGTCGAGAAATGGTTCTTCTGCCTTCAGACTGGGCTGCATTCATAGAGCAGGCACCAGTGACTCTCACTGGCTGATGAAGGAATCCTGGGCGGTGAGGAATCTGGGCAGAGAGGAATTAATATTACAGCAAGATGAAGCAATTCTATTTATATGCCCAAAAGATCAGATAAAATGGAAGGAAACTGGCCTCGGTGACAGGAGACAGCATAACTGGTATCCTAACAGAAAAAAAGAATAATGCAGCTGGGAGCCAAATGCCAGGCAGACAGGAGTGGTGTGTGGCTGCCCCGGGGTCTTGTCCTGAATCCCCCAGAAAGCTGCACCTTTGCCCACAGTCGGTTTCTTCACGGCGAAATAGCCGCCACGTTGTAGGGCCATTTATTTTCTTTGAAAGAAGAATGGTTCTGTTGCCAAGCCATCAGATGGTAAAAAGAGATATAGTTGATGGATAATAAAAAAAAAAAAAGGTCTGCCACAGCTGCACACAATCCGTTTCTCATGCAAATGCGCCTAGTATATGAACTCATACCTCTGACACAGAGCACCCTGCAGAGAGAGGCAGGTAGGGTCCAGCACAGACTGCGGGACAGGAGCCTCTGTAGGGGTCCCAGGGTGAGGAGACCATCCTTTTTAACAACAAGCTAACAGCACAACACAAAAAACTGCCCTGCGTGGCAAACATCACTCACTTTTCTTCAATCCGTTCCTGTGATACAGATTGACAGCCCTTTTAATATGAAATAAATCAGGCAGGAGAAGGAGTGTCTGGAAGAACACACAGATTGAGGACTGACTGACGGGACGCTTCGGAAACGCACTCTGTTTGCATTTGCCTTTGCAGCAGCTCACTTGAGAGGGTGTCAGGCCCTTTGAGAGGCCGGGAGGACACGTCTGGAACCTGGAGGACAAGGTGGGTGCCACAGCGTGCACACTCCAGGCCCTGGAGAGCCTTGGAGCCAGACTGTGAGTCTGTGGAATGCAGAGCAGACAGCTACGGCAGGCACACACAGCCCTGTGTCTGTTCCCACACCTCTGGGTAAAAGGCATTTGGCTAATTCCTGCTTTCACACCTAGTCCGGGTCCCACCTAACTCCCGTGTCACTCACCCACACTGCAGCATTAGGGTCAAGTCTTGCTAAGTAATGAGCCATGTCACATTTCAAGGCGCAGGTCAGTGTCTGTCCCTGTCACAAGCACCACACCTGGGTTCAGCCTTCGAAATGCCTAAGCCTTTTTGGTTATCTGTCTCCTTGGATTTCCTGTCCTGTCCAGCGACCACAGTTCTCCTGCAAAGCAAATATCAGGGCCCGTCAGTCATGAGACAAGTAAAGTTTGTTTCCACATCTCCCGCTGCATGGAGCTGAGGAGAAGGGGGTGGGGTGGGGGCAGAGGAGGGGCACAAGGGTGGGAAGAGTGTTTCCACTCTAAAGCAAGAAAAGGTTGGAGAGATATGTGATGAGGTGGGAGGAGGTTTGGGAGGCAAAATTAAGGGGATACATCAGCAGGCAAGAACAGAAACAACGATGGGGCTTGACATGGGATTTTGTTCGTGCTCTCTTGACACCTGTGTCACACAGTCTGCCCAGCCCACACCCCTTCATGCTGTAGTCTGCTTCCTGGAGTCTGGCTCTTCCACCATTTAGAAACATGTGAAGTACTACTCAGTGTCCAATGCTAGAGCTACAGTAATAAATCATTCCAAACTGATCTTTATGCAGTTTACATGGCTGAAGGAGACACCAAGGCAGTCCCCTAAGTAGGAGGGTACCAGAGTGACAATACAACAGGTAGGGAGCTTGCCTTGCATGCAGCCGAGCCAGGTTGATCTTCAGGACCCCGTATGGTCCCCCAAGCCTTACCAGGAGTGATCTCTGAGCACTGAGTCAGGAGTAAACTCTAAGCACTGCCATGTGTCCCAAAAATGAAAAAAAAAAAGAAAGAAGAATAAAACTCAATAGAAAATGAAGAGACAAAATGCCGCTGCAAACAAAATAAATTTTGGTTGTGATCAACGTAACGCAGGAAGGAGTTGAGTTAATCTCATGATTGGCCATGACCCAGTGAGCCAGGAGGCACAATCCGAGATGGCCTGCCATAGCTCAGGTGACGTATGTTGACAATTGAAATGCAAACAGAATCCATCCATGCAATGAGCCAGAGGTACAGACCAGGCACATAAAGTATAAGGCACTGAGCTAGGAAAGTTGCCATTGGGGTCCAAATGGGACAGTAACACCAACTGCTAGCACCTATTTCTTGTAGCTGTTGCAAGAACTACAGAAAATGAGGAGCTGTATGCACAATGGTTTATACTGCGCTTGGCACAGATTCAGAAGTATTCACTGCTAGTCTTGTTTTCAAAGACTCAGCATCATTTGGGGATGGGATGGGAATATTAAGTCAGCCTTCTGGGGACTATTCTGAACCAGTATTCCTGAGTCCCTGTGATGTCAGGCCACCAAAAGCATTTGAGTGCAATTATAAAGAGATTACTTGTCCCGCAATTAATCACCAGTATGAGATTGCCAATACATATCATCGCCACATTATGACACATTGCATCACACGATCAGAATGCAGAGCAGAAAGGGGGACATTTGTAGCTGACCTTATTCAAGTCAAATCAGCTCAATCAATTGAAAGTCAGTGGGAGTTTTGCCTGAATAAAGGTCAGGACCAATTATTGAAAGGCGTAATAGAACAAGGGGATGTTTTTAAAGATATTAAATCCTATCATCATTTTTCACAGTTCAGAGATTCAAGGGGGCAACACCTCTATAATATAAGAAATATACTGTTCGTTAAGCTTTTTTTCCTTGACTTCTATTGCTTTCCTCTCTGGTCCTTTGTTTCTACATCTTTTTTATTCTAGACAGAAGCAAATACAAGAAGGTAATAAGTACAATATGACTAAGACACTTAGCTAAAACTAAAGTAGAGCAGTAGGGAAAGAAAGACTTCTCATTAATTATCAATTATGCTAAAACTTGGGTTTTCTGTTCCTCTGTGGTAGTCAGAATGCAAAGGGTGCTAGTGTTAGCCATCAAATTACTTCTCCATCTTGCAAATTAAACTGTGCTTTGGAGAATGCAATTGAATTAAAACACTGGCTTAACCAAATATTAATTTGGATTCTACGCTGACCGCTAACAAGATAGTTATTCTGCATATTTCAGAGCCAGCATTATCTGTGGGTTACTTGCTGGTTCTGTATTATAAGCTGGTCTATTTCCTTCAGTTTCTCTTCAAATGTCAATAAGCAGACAGAGGAAAGGCTCTTTCAACACGCCAGTGGCATTTTCCAGGTATCAGCTACTGCATCTTTTTTCTGTCTCTAAACCCTCCAAGCCTACTTTGCAACTGCTGAATCATCATCACCAATCTTTTTAATGGCTAAAAAAAAAACATTTGATTTTGAAACACTTGGTTAAAAGACTCTGATCAAAAATAGTTCACAGGTTATCATGTATATCTCTTTACCTACATGATAACCTTTCAGTATATGTATTGCAAATCATAATGCCCAAAAGGAATGAGAAAGAGAGAGAGAGTGAGAGAGAGAGAGAGAGAGAGAGAGAGATAAAGAGAGAATAAAAGTACCTGCCATAGAGGCAGGCAGGAAGGTAGTGGGGGTGGGAAACTGGGGACATTGGTGGTGGGAAATGTCCAATGGTGAAGGGATGGATGTTGGAACATTGTATGATTGAAATCCAATCGTGAACAACTTTGTAACTGTGTACTTCATTGTGATTTATGAAAAAATTAAAATAAATAATAGGTAAAGGTAAAGGCCCTCCCGTTGATCATCGATTTGCTCGAGCGGGCCCAGTAACGTCTCCATTGGAGACTTTGTTGTTACTGTGTCTGGCATATCGAATACATCACGGGGAGCTTGCCAGGCTCTGCCGTGCGGGCGAGATACTCTCGGTAGCTTGCCGGGCTCTCCGAGAGGGGTGGAGGAATCGAACTCGGGTCGGCCGTGTTGACTGCATGCAAGGCAAATGCCCTACCGCTGTGCTATCACTCCAGCCCTTAAAAACAGTTCACAAGTCTAACTGGTGAGGATACATTCAATATAATGAGAGGACAAAAAGCAACAGTGATTGGAAGACTGTAAGCAATTTGAAGAGCAAAAATCTTATCTTCTTTCTACTCTTCACCAAGTCCTGCACTTATAAATTCTGCAGTAAATTACTGCTCTGTAATTGGTAAATTACCAGGAAGTTAAATTGCTTTGTCTAGACAGAGAAGATTGATTTGGGCCATGTGAATCAAACTGACAAAGTTACAATTCAGATTCCATGTGCAAGTGGTAATAATAGTCACTGACATAGAAGCTTGGTACATCATCTACACTGTGTTTTTAAACTGATCAAAGGAAATCAACTGAAACTTTATCATAGCAGGCTCTTGAAATTTGCACAAGAGTCCCAAGTTGAAGGGATGGCATATTTTGTATAATGAGCTTCTGCTTTTAATCAGGTTTGAGAAAGAGATTGTCAGCTAATAAGCAGGTATAGTAGCCCAGGTTCCTAGAAAATGAATCCTGAGACCAAAGCTTATACTCTGAGATCTTGCTGGGGAGTGCAATCAAGGGAAGCCTAAATGAGGGAAAGAGGAAGAAATCAGGGAAGGAGGAGAGCAAGGAGGAGAGAGATCAAGCTGGGTTGTACTTAAGTGCAAGCAAAACTAACCAAGCAATGGTGCCTGGTGTTCTTTGGAGAAAAACACATGAATGACTGCATTCCAGGCAAAATTTGGGAGCCAGGGTGGAAACTCAGGAAGAATAATTTATTTCTTAACTTCCATAATGCTAAGGTCAAAGTTTTGTTTCACAGAGTATTAGCCCTTGTAATGAGTAATTTTATGGAAACTTCGAGGGTGTTTGGTGATGAAATTAACAATCAAATTGGGAACAGCCTGTTGGCTCAGATTGTAACTCCCATATGTCTTTGAACCTGACTCCTGTTGGCCACACTACAAATTTGGGACTCACAGTTCTATATCTACTGGATGAGCCAATTCCACATACTTATATGCACATGTGCGCACACACAGACACACACACTCACACACACATGTACACATGCACACACACACCTGCACACATGCACACACACACACACCCATGCATATCCCATTGGTAATGCCTCTGGAAGCCCTGATTCATATGATTCATACCTAGTCTCATGCATCAGGGTCTGGAATGGCTCCAAGAGGACTATTCATAAGGTTGTCAAAAGACTCACACTGTCAGGTTATGTCCAAAACAGACTGTCATGGTGGTAAGAACAATATATGTGCTCAAGGATCAGGGTCACAAGACTATTGAGAGAGGGTCTGCATGATGCACAGGGAGCTCATAGACAGAAGACCATCCTGACTCAAAAATATGTGTATTCAGGGGGCTAGAGAGATAGTAAAGCAGGCAGGGCACTTGACTTGCATGGGTCTGACCCAAATTTGATCCCAGGCACTTCATATGGTCCCCTCAGCCCACAAGTGGTGATTTCTGGGCTCAAAGTCAGGAATAAGCCCTGAGCACCACTGAGAAAGCCCCCCAAAACAAAACAAAATAAAACAAGCAAACAAATTGTATATTCACCAAGCTTCCAACCCTAGGGATCAAGTGAAGGAATTGAGCATATTTGGCTGTGGGATAAATTTTTCCATCGTAAGAAAGCATATATTCCAGGAATATCTGTGGTTTAATACTACTCTCTAGATGTGTGATTCTGGTCACAATTCTTTGGCCTCCCTAGTTCTTAATTTTTTTTCTCTCTCTCCCTCTCTTTTTATGAGCGCTTCAAATTGATGATACAGAAACTTTCTCTTAGTTTTCAAGCTCCTATTTTCTCTATTATTTGGAAAAATGTAGAGAAATTTAAAGATGATGCACATCTGCTAGTTTAAATGTCAGAATTCAAACCATTTAAAATTTCACTGAGAAAAATAAAGGCCCAAAATCATGATGAAGAAATTTAGTCTAACAAAATGGACATGTGTCAAATTCGACCTTTGGGGGGTTTTTTGTTTGTTTGTTTGTTTGTTTTATGTAGGAGTATTGCTATTTATTCAGCCATTGATTAGACTGATTGAATTGGGCATAAACTCCACAAGTTCGACCTTTGGGTCTAAATACTCAAGACCACAAGCACAAGTGAAGGGAAGCATTAAATCACCACCAACTCTGGGATTTCTGAGGACCCCAAAGTCAACTGCTAAATAAGTGTGTACTATTAGGGCTCCTTCAGCGGTGGTAGGATAAGATGTACCTGAGAGCCTCATAGAAGTCTAAAGATTCGGAGCTCATCATACGTGTCTTTTTCCTTCATCCTCTGCCCATAGTACTGGCCTCAATCACCACAGATCAGTTGTTCCCAAGAGTTTTCATGGCATCACTGATGAGTTCCAGGTTGCTCAGAGGCCTCCCTGCCTTTCCCTCTTCTCACCCTCAAAGAGCGATTGTTCTGGATCATGGCTCCCCTGCCCAGCATCTATAGGCACCTAAACACACATCTTCAAGTCATAAGGCAGTTGGAGAATCCTTCCTCAGCTTTTTAAGAGTTACAAGGCCTTGGAAAGCAGCCCCTGGAGGGCTCCACTACTCCGTGGACTGGAACCAAATCCATCTTCCAGTTGGAAATATGATCCAGGTGGGGACGGAGCGTGATTTAAGGCCATCCAAGTACCACAGGGCACACTTCTTAAAGAAACCGTTGTAAATTATTTGTGGCTAATTCTGCTGGTGGACGGAGGGCATGGTCTACCTTCGAGTACAAGAGCCCGGCTTGTATCTAATAATTGTTATATCTCCTCTGAAATTTACTGCCAATGTCTCAATTTTAACAATTTAAATAACAAGCCTAACCAAGCAGAACCAGGCTGAAGCGGGATGGCGCTCTGGATGAAAAGCAGGACCCCGCTCACGTCTGAGGGCATTTTCACTCTGACACCCGCAACGACGCACAGAGATGAAATCTGGTTAAAGTGGCCGTCTCCTCAATCCCCTGGCATCTTCTCAGGCTAAGCAAAACAATTTCAGGAGAGTGCACGCGCCTTTCTTTTACCTTTACGCAAGGAGATTGATTACGGACACTGCTTATAAATATGATAATGAGAGGTGGGAGCTGGAAAGGGAAGTGAGCAGAGCAGGGTAATTGGCATGCTGCTGGCTTCCCGTTAATGGACCACTCAGTGGTCTTAATCTCTGGGTGCATCCATTGGTTCCCAGCCTGGTCTCCTCCTGGTTCTAAGTATTTAAGATGGTAACACTGTTTTTTTTTTTTGCCTGTCATTGAATTGTGGACAGTAAGTGGCCTCATTTCCTACAGATTACACTCCCGTTGTCCTATTGACTCTCTTTACTTCATATCCTGAGAACTCCCCCCTCCAATTTCAAAAGAGATTTGATGCTCCAAATTATGTAACAATTTAAATAAATCTGCAAGGTGGGACCTGGTTTGAGGCATGAGTGTGCTCTTGGCAACCAAAATGTAAGGCCATGCTGAGAAGAAGCACCAGGACTAGTAGAATTTGTCCCACATGGTGAGGTTTAGAAATGAGTAAATGAGACTAACCCATGAGTAGAAAGACCTTAGAAAAGTCATTTCGCTTTTATGAAACCTGTTTCCTGTTCAGTAATGCAAAGAACTAACTAGATTATGAGATCAAATTACTTCCACTGTCTGACAATCATATTCTCATCCAAATTCACTATAAACAGTCAAACTCCCTTGCGACATTTTAAACTAAACTAAATTTCAGGAGTCATAATATGGGGCCTTGGGAGAAAGTTCAAGGGTAAAGGCACTTGTCTTAACACAGAGTCCATCCCAATTTGATCCTGGCGCCACATAAGGTCCCCTAAATACCATCAGAAATGATCCCTAAGCAAAGAACCAGGAGTATGCCCTGATCACTGCCCGGTGGTAGCACAACCCCCAATCCCCCACCTACCAAAAAACCAAAAAGTCATAAATGGTTCAGCCACTTTATCAAACAATTTTTTGGTTTCATAAAAAGTTACGGCAGAGTTTCCTGCCCCCGCACCTGGCTGTCCTCACTGGGGCCCCTAGGATGGGGGCAGGTTGAGTTTCCCTCCCCACCCCGAGCAGAGCCCCAGCAGCCGAAGAGCTCCAGAACCAGCCACAGCCATGCTGATACCACTTTCCACATGTCCAGACAAGCCTCATGCATGAAGGAACCGGCAGAGGAACCCATGCGGGTCCAGGGACTGAGATCTCCAAGCCTGCTCGGATCAGGACTGGGACTTCTCCACCCAGATCCCCCGTCTTCCAGTAGGTAGGAGTTACACCCACCAGATGCTGCTGGCGCCAGTTGGTCCCATCAACGGCCAAGACCCAGAGACTAAAAAACCCAGCTCCCAGAAGCGCGCAGCCACATTTGCGGCTGCACAACATCTTATCATCTCATTTTTACTTTGGAGAACCCAGCAGGCTATCGAAAGTATCCTGCCCGCAGGGCAGAGTCTGGCAAACTTTCTGTGTCGTACTCAATATGCCAAATACCAGTAACAATGATAGGTCTCATTCTCCTAGCCCTGAAAGAGCATTGAATATGGCTCTTTTAAAATCTCAGGGCTAGGAAGGAGACGTTACTGGTGCCTGCTCAAGTCAATCAATGAACAACAGGGTGATCGTGATCATGATCGTGATAGAAAGTTACAGATGTCCCTGCCCTATAACTCAGTCATTGCACTCCTATATACATACCCAACACAAATGAAACCTGAACTCTACATAAGGTGTGAATACAAATGTGCTCAATGTATTTATTGGCAATAGCCCAGAACTGAGAACAACCCAAATATCCATCGATAGATGAATGGATAAATTGCATCCTGCCCATACAATGGACAATAGCTCAGCAAAAAAGCAGAATGAGTCATTGATGCAATCTACAATATCTATGATTTCAAAATAAATTCACTAACTAAAAGACAGGGTCAGAGGGACAGGAAAGGGGGTAAGGTGCTTGCCTTCCATGCAACTGACTCCAGTTTGATCCTCAGATCCACATATAGTACACTGAGTACCTATAGGAGTGATCACAGAGCTAGAATTAACTTTGAGTAACTCTGAGTACTGCCAGGAGTGGCCTCCACCAAAAGAAAAAAAAATAAAAAGGAAAGAATAGAAATTGGACAGAGTATATATTATGAAATTCTAGAAAATTCAAACCAATCTATTGTGATAAAAATCAGATCACAACCCAAAGAAAAGTGCAGGTACACTGGTTCAGAGACGACAAATTCTAGGCCTCTAGGGATAGGGGATGGGTTGGTTCCTCTCATTTCCCATCCTCATGGGACCCTGGAGGTCATGCCCACAAACTTCCTCTGGCTACTACTCAAGCTCCTTAACACCATGATCCAGAGACACATAAAAGAATCTCCAAACCGAGCAGCTCACTGCAGAGATTTCTCTAGACACTAATTATCTAAAATTTTAGAATTTCAGGAGCATGTGGCTACTCTTGCGGCCACGCGACATCTTATGATATTCATAACAAGCAAGGCAAAGGAAAGTTTGGGGGAGAATTTCTGCCATAGAGGCAGGGGGAGGGGTGGGATGGGGGAGGGATGGGGACTTTGGTGGTGGAAAATGTGTGCTGGTGGAGGGATGGATGTTCAATCATTGTATGACTGAAACTCAAACAGGAAAGCTTTGTGACTGTATCTCATTGTGATTCAATTTAAAAATAATAATTAATTAATTAAATTAACATTTTTAATAAAAAAAGTAATGTGGAGTCCATTTCCCATTCAACCAGCTTAATCAATGGCTGAACAAATAGCAGTACTCACAGATTATAGATTCCCTATGGACCAGGTAAGGAAGGGGTGCGGGAGAGATGACAAAGACACAAGGGCAAATTTGGAGCATTGGGTGTGTTCACTGTCATGATTGCAGTGATGGTTGTCTGAATACAAATAGACATCATATTTTCACAGTGTGCACTTTATTGGGGAGATCTCTAAGCAATGTTCAGGGACTCAAGGGCCACTCCGAAAACTATTCAGTCTGCCTGGGCTTTTCTGGCTCAGTGGTGCTGGGGACCACCAGCACTATACCGAGTGGTGCCTGGGAGGTCACATGGTACCAGAAATAGAACTTGGGTACCTAGCACTGCAAAGCATAGGACCCAATCCTTCAAGTACCTCCCAGTCCTTCCAAGTGTCCACTTGAAATATGTGGAATTTGAAGCTGGAGAGATAATACAGCAGCTAAGGCACTTGCCTTGCACATCGCTGATCTGGGTTTGATCCTGATGGTCCCTGAGCACTACCAGGAGCAATTCATGAGAACAGAGTCATGAGTAAGCCCTGAGCACAACTGGGTGCGGCCCCAAATCCAAATAAATAAGTGAAGGTTATCATACAGTAAATACCATATAGCAATTACATATCAATAAAGTGGCTTTTAAAAACAAAAATCTAAGGCCAGGGAAATAGTACAAAGGTTAGTCACTTATCTTGCATCCCACTGACCCTGGTTTGAATCCCCAGCACTACATATGATCTTCTGAGTAGGGGTCACTCCTGAGCACAGAGCCAGCAATAGTCCCTGAGTAGTATGTGGCCTAAAAAGCTGCATTTTTAAAATTCTAATGAATAATTTCTAAAAATGTATTGTCCATATTTTTAATTCCAAGAATTTACCATGACAAATCAGAAATGTGTCCTAAAATGTAGACTATAAAGGCATTTACTGCAGCACTTTCTATATACCTGAGAATGTTTGTTATCTAGTTCCACATTTTTAAGAAAATACAAAGCTACATGGTATAATGATGCTAATTGCTACTATCATGAATCTGGTAGCATATACATACATATATATAGCTACTATCATGAATCTGGTAGTATATACATACATATATATAGAATATATGGTAGTATATGCTGGTAGTGTATATGCTGGTGGTATATACAGTGTCATGGTCACATGGTCATGGACCCCCCCATTGTTCATCGATTTGCTCGAGTGGGCCCAGTAACGTCTCCATTGTGAGATGGGAATCGAACCCAGTTCGGTCGGGCTGGCTGCGCACAAGGCAAACGCCCTACCGCTGTGCTATCGCTTCAGCCCCATATACATATATATTGTCTATTTTGGAGGTTGAAAAATTATACTTCTCAATCTATATATACTCTTCTCCCAAAAATCAGTCAAATTTTATTCCTCTCTGAAGAAGCCCATCTCTCTTTCTCTCTCTCTCTCTCTCTCTCTCTCTCTCTCTCTCTCTCTCTCTCTCTCTCTCTCTCCCTCTCCCTCTCTCCCTCTCCCCCCCCCCAGTATTTTTCTCTAAGTAGGTTTTTTAAAATCAAACTATTTTATTTCACTTAAAATAAAAACTTACTGAAAAAAAAAATCACACTCCTCTCTTCCCCTCAAAGTCAGCAGCAACTGAGAAGTGGGCTAAAAGTGGGGCAGATAAGGAGCAACGTAGTACTTTTGTTATTACCAATTACAATTAGAAAAATGGAACGTGGGGAGCAGAGCTATTGCACAGTGGGGAGGGCATTGCCTTGCACACAGCTGACCCAGGTTTGATTTCTGTCACCGCATATAATTGCCCAAGCAACACCAGAAGCAATACCTTAGTTAGAGCCAGAACCCTTCAGTATTGCTGAGTGTAGATCAAAAAAAAAAAAAAAACAAAAGAAAAAAAAAAGAAAAATGGAGTAAAGACAAAGCAAACTGTGGTCTCTTTTTTCTCTGTAAATTGTCTGGACAAATTTGAACTCCCTGACCCCACCACATGGTCAGTCTGGGTTCCTGTAAGCTTTGCCCTATGTGATGCTTCTCGACCCCAGTCTGTCAGCAAGTTGGGCTGACCTTTGAGACCTTGCAGGATATTGAGCAACCCAAGTTCCACCCAGTAGGTTCTGTACTCTCATGCTTTGTGACAACAACAAAAGATCTTCCATGCACATTTCTGAAGTCTTCCCCAATCAAGAGGAATAGTGGTGGCCTTGGCTGAGCAACAGAGGTGAATCCATGAATTGGAGAGTAGAGGGACTGGGGGAGGGAGTGTGGAGGGGAAGTAGGGACTCTTACATAAATTCCCTAATCTCTTCCAGCCCCTCTCCACTAATTCCTCCTATCTCCTCCCCTAGATACAAGGCAGTGCATGATGAGCAAAACAAAGGTAAAAGTGCTCCACCCAATGCTGTTTTAGGGTAGAGCACTTAGGATAGGAGTTCCAACTTATTATTATTATTATTATTATTATTATTATTATTATTATTATTATTCCAGGTGAGAGACAACAATGCATGTCTCTAGAAAGGCAAAGAAAAGGATCTTGAAAAGGCAAGCGTCATTGCTGCCATAATAACTACCTTGCCTGGCTGGGTATGGAACAGAGAGTATGTGAGAGATAGACACAAAGACAGAGATAAATAGACAGATAGAGACAGACAGAAATAGAAAAAAATATTAGGAGTAGTTCTATTTCTTTGGTTCTTTTTTTCTTGGTCTTCTAAGTTTTCAAGCCTATAATCTATGCTATTGTGGGTGGAGGGGAGCCCCTCTTTAAAATAAGAAACACTATCTTTTGCTATTTTTATACATATTCTTTTCATAAAGTAGCTCACAGTAGTTCATTACAGATAATATTCAAACACCCACCCAATCAGCGAGCACCTTCCCACCACAATAAGAGGAAAGTGTGTGAAGGCATTTCATTCTGGGGCCGTTTAAGCCTGTATATAATAGAATACAACTAAGTATGTTAAAACCAAACAAATATGTGCTGCTTTAGGTACATCAGTGGGCTAGAGTTTAAGATGTCTCACTGCTGCAAATGCGGCTGCGCGCTCTAGGAAATACTGCATCACTCTCTTCTGGGAGCTTTATTTTATAGAGCTCTCTGGATCTTGGCCGTTGATGAAATTACACGGTGCCAGGTGGAGTTTGTCGGTGTGACTACCAAGCTACTGGAAAACTGGGGATCTGGGTGGAAGAGGCCCAGTTTTGATCCAAGCAGGCTCGCAGATCTCACCCATGGGTCCCACATACCTGGGTTCCTCTGCCAGTTCCTTCGTGTGTGAGGCTCATCCAAGCATGTGGAGAGTGACCTTGAGCATAGCTGTGGCTGGGTTCTGGAGGTTTTCAGCTGCCAGGGTTCTGCTTGGGGCAGGGAGGGAAGTTCAACCCATCCCCTTCCAGGGTGCACCAGTGAAGACAGCCTGGCATGGGGGCAGAAGATTCTCGTAAGAAACACTTTCAAAGGAGAATTCCTACATTGGCCAGCGCCATTGCACTTGGTAGACTTTGGTCTGAGACTTCCTTTATCCACTTCATTATTCCTGGGTGGTTGTCACATACTTGGAGAGGAAGCCATTTGGGGACATGCAACCCATCATCTATAGTGTTCATTGTTGCTCTGAAAGTGTCCAATGTGTTCCATAAATGGGATTAGATTCAGCTTTTACCTGTCCTTAGCTGATGAAGAGAGTAGCATGAAATGACTTTTCTAGAATAGCTTCCACTTAGTGTCCTCATGGGACTGGCACCTGGGGATGGCCTACATCAATCTTGTCAATTTGACCAAACCAAAGTCTCATTGGCCTCAATGTAATACAAAACTTAAGTCACAAAAAATTATAGATGTTCAACTACCTAAAGCTTTTAACACCAAAAATTATAGCTCAATAGAATGGTGCTACTCAGAATACAATGACATGATTTGCGTTAAGATATTAATTTGTGTTAAAAAAGATATTAATTTGTGAAGCCCCTCTTGTAGGAATTTATACATCACTCTATAATTGGAAACAGTTGTGTGAAGTCAATCTTCTCCCAATCCCATTATCCTGTAACTCTACCCAGAGCCTCATTTGAAAAGAACATCAAAGAGAGTGTAGACGTTCTTTGAATATAAGGTTGATCCCATATCCCTCCACCCGCGTCTGACCCCAGGTTTAGCTCAGATGCTATTCTCGCTATGATGACAGACTCTGTTCCATGGGTATCCCTGCATTTGAAATGGCAGAGATCCCAAAAGAAATTTGGGCCACTCTGCTAAAAACATATGCAAGCCACATGGAGAAGTTCTCCTTCAAATTACCAAACATATGCCAACATTCACCAATCCAGAAATTTTGCCATCAGAAAAAAAAGTGTCTTAAAATGAAAGGTTCTTCTATTTGTGGCTGTAGCAAATGACATTGTGATAGCCTATAGCTACCTTGGAGCAAAAAAAAAGAAAGAAAGAAAGAAAGAAAGAAAGAAAGAAAGAAAGAAAGAAAGAAAGAAAGAAAAGCAGGCAAACAAAACCCCTATCTTTATTACTTTTTTTTGTGCTTGGGTTTAAATTATACAATGATCAAATAATCATCCCTCCACCAGTGCCCATTTCCCACCATCACGGATCCCAGTATCCCTCCCACCCCCCATCCTCCCCACCCCACCCTGCCTCTGTGGCAGGGCATACCCTTTTGTTCTCTCTCTCCTATTGGGTATTGTGAAAATCCCTATCTTTAGAAGTACTGCTTTTAGAAATTTAGAGCAGGAGACTTAGAGATGACTCAAGGACTGGAGAGTGCATCGCATGTAGGAACCTTGGGTTTGATCTCCAACACTACTATATGGCTCACGGAGCACTGTTGGAGATGCCCACTTACAAAGAAATATCCAGAATAGTCCACACCATAAGGCAGTTCACTCACTCACTCACTCACTCACGTGACTTCTGCAAAAATATCTCAAATGAAGAGACTCCTGATGGGAAGAATTCACGCTGAGCATTGCTAAGCTTTTCTGCTACCTGGCTTTCTCCCACTGAACATAATAACCTGGTGCTTCCTGACCCCAGGCCTTCCCTCGTAAAGTAGGACAGAAGAGAAGAAAGAAAAAACTTAACTCCTCTCCCTTTCTGAATCCTGCCAGTCAAGTACTGAACAAACAAGAGCCCTAGAGTCTGAATTTGGGGGGTGGGGGCTGGGGTGTGCATCTAACTGTAATCAGGGTTTACTTCTGGCTCTGTGCTCAGGGATCACTTCTGTTGGACCATAGAGGGTGCTGGTGATCAAACCCAGGTCAGCCGCAAACAAGGCAAGCGCTTGACCTGCTCTACCCATGCACTTTACCTCTGGCCCTAAAAGCACTAGATTCTGAAACAAATTGATCTGGATCAGATTGATCCCCCAAGAGACTGGAGCCAGCAGGACCCAAGGGATGCTCAGCTCCTGTGGCATGGTGGAAACATCTGGGATTCTTTAAGGTCTTTTCTATACTAACCTGCATAAGAGATTCATTTTTTATTTTCCCCAAGTCTCCAAATGGCTACAAGTAGATACAGACATAAACATAGAACTGAAAGCTGAAGAATGGCTGCTCTGTCAACTCTACCTTGGATAAGCCAAGCAAAATCAAACCTTATTGATACAAAGGTTCATTTCACCAGGTGTGATACACTGTGATATGTTCTCTTCTCTGTGTTTCTTTAAAGAGATCATGAGTCACAGCCTGTAAAGTGATGCCAGCACCACAAACAGCCCTGCTCTGAAGGGAGTGTTTGGTGCTGCCTAACCATCATTTAAGATTACTCTCAAAGTCGGAAGCAAGTCCATGAGGATTTGAGGCAAGCTGGTTGCCAAAGGAAATGGCACTGACTTCATCTTTTCTAACAGCTACATAGTACTCCATTGTGTAGATGTACCAAAGTTTCTTTAACCAGTCATCTGTTCTTGGGCTCTTAGGTTTTTTTTCCAGATTCTGGCTATTGTAAACAGTGCTTCAATGAACAAAGAAGTGCAGATGTCACTTCAACTATACTTTTTTTGCCTCTCTGGGATATATTCCCAGGAGTGGTATTGCATACAAGAGGTACTACATGGAAAGTATCATGCTAAGCAAAATGAGTCAGAAAGAGAGGGACAGACCTAGAAAGATTGCATTCATCTGGGGAACATAAAGTAACAAAATAGGAGACTAATACCCAAGAATAGCCGAGATAAATACCAGGAGATTCACTTTATGGCTTGGAGGCCAGCCACACATGCTAGGGGAAAAGGCAGCTCAGATAGAGAAGGGAGCACCAAATAAAGGGTGTTGGGAGGATCTTTCCAGGATGAGGGATGCATGCTGAAAGTAGACTATAGACTGAACATGATTGCCACTCAATGCCTCTTTTGCAAACCACAGCACTCAAAAGGAGAAAGAGAACAAAAGGGAATGCCCTGCCACAGAGGCAGGGTGAGATGGGGGGGATGGGGGGTGGGAGGGATACTGGGATCAGTGGTGGTGGAAAATGGGCACTGATGGAGGGATGGGTACTCGAACATTGTATAATTGTAACCCAAGCCCAAAAATTTGTAAGTCTACAACTGTACCTCATGGTGTTTCTCTATTAAGGTAAAAGGTAAAGGTAAAGGCCCTCCCGTTGTTCATCGATTTGCTCGAGTGGGCCCAGTAACGTCTCCATTGGAGACTTTGTTGTTATATCGAATACGTCACGGGGAGCTTGCCAGGCTCTGGCGTGCGGGCGAGATACTCTCGGTAGCTTGCCGGGCTCTCCGAGAGAGGCGGAGGAATCGAACTCGGGTCGGCCATGTTGGCTGCGTGCAAGGCAAACACCCTACCGCTGTGCTATCGCTCCAGCCCGTTTCACTATTAAAAATTTAAAAATAAAAAAAGGAAATGACGCTGTTCTTCAGGTACAGACCTCTATCCTGTCCTTCTCCCCCCACTGTCCATGCTACTCACGATGATAAAACTGTTCTTTCAAGCCCAGGAAGATTTTGCAAATCTGTCTAAAGTCAGTCTAGCCATAACTGTTTGAGTAGCTGTCAAAAGCTCGGAAACAAGGGAAAACCAAGTTGTTGGTGCAGTCATGAAGTAACCTGACAAAGGAAAAATCTACTCAGGTCCACGAAAAGCACAAAAGTGAGGAATTAAACAACTTTGTAAATAAAGGGATCATTACTCTGAATGCATTAATACACACTTAAGACCTATTGAAAACTTCCCATTTCAAGATAAATGAAGAGCATTAGCTGCTTACTTCCCAAGCCCAATGGGCTGTTTTTCCAGTCCGGCGCGGGGCGTCTGAGACCTGAGTTGGCCTGGCTATCTCTGAAGGCATCTGAGTGTGTCCACATGGGGACCCATTTCTGCTCTGAGGAAGATTGTGACCCTGGCCCCGTTTTTCAAAGAGATGTGCTCCGTGTACCCCTGATGAAGTTGGGAGGAAAGTTCTACACCAGTGACTTTGCCTCCTCCAAGTTTCATCATCATTCACCAAATAAGCATAATTGCTCCATGTTTAAGAGGTGCAAGGGAACAGAGGCGCTGCTGGTAATTGCCTAATGGGCGGGCGAAATGAGGTGTGAGGCACATTGGTGTGAAAAAAGCAATAGCCACAAGTTTATTAACATTGAAAATTAAAATAAGCTCGGCCCCAGCCAGGCAGTCCTTGCCGAAATGAATCCCATTATCCCTCTAATAACTGCATGGGGCTCAATTGGATGCCACCCAGGGGGTAGAGAGGCCTCAATACAGGTCACCTCTCTGCCAGCTTCGAGAGCTGAAGCTTCTCTGGTTCACTGATGTCTTGCAGAGGAAACCCACAGTCCCCCGCCTCCCGGCGGCAACTCAGACTGGGCTTAAATCCATTCCGGCTTTGAGGAGCTGGGAAAGGGGAGGCCGGAGAGAATTCTCTGCAGTTCTGGCACTGGGAGCTTTTTCAGTCGTTGCTGACCTTAAAGGTGTGCTACAGGGCTCTGGAAACTGAGGTTAAGAGATCCGTGTCAAGAAAGTAAGGGATGGGGAAATGGTGCCGCCAGCAGGTCAATCTGTACCTGTGAGGCAAGTGCATCAGCAGCCTGATGGCGTCTTCAGACTTCCAATATCCCCAAATTGCTGCTGTGCCTTTGGCCAGACCCCAAAAACTTGGGGCAAAGTTTACCAAGAAAATAAATGGCAAAAATTTAGGTATGTGGGAGACACACCACAAACAACCTCAGGCTCAGCTATATACTTGGAGGCACGGCCTCTCTGGTTCCTGATCAAACTGCTTAACGGCCATGATCCCAGAGACTCAGAAACAAATCTCGAAACCCAGTGACTTTTGGCAGAAATGCATTCGGACCCCGCAGTAGGTTACTGTCACTGGGCCACCCCAGGAGGGAAAGGGTGCTGTCCCTCCGCTTGCTCCCCATTGGCAGCTTGGTGACCACCATCCACCAGAGGCCTTTGGACAGTCAGGTTTGGGCTCTCAGTGACAAGACATACGGGGGCCTCATGGAATGGGGGTGGAGCCGGCCCTTTCCTCCCCATCCCAACAAGACCTAGAGTCGCTGCGCATGAACGGCCTCTCTGACTCCTGATCAAGCCGTTTAGGGGCCATGATCCCAGAGACTGAGAAACAAATCTCGAAACCAGCGGCTTTTGGTAGAAATGCGTCCATTCCCTGCAGTAGGTTACCTGTGCTGGGCCATCCCCAGGTGAAAATAGGTTTCGTGCTTTGGCCTGTTTCCACTGGCATCCCAGTGGCCCCCATCCTCCAGAAGCCACTGGACAATCAGGTTTGGGCCCGCAGTGACGAGACACGTTGGGCCTCACGAGATGGGAGTGAAATCAGCCCTTTCCTCCCCACCCCAGCAAGACCCCAAGTCACCGTCCATGAACAGCCTTTCTGGCTCCTGATCAAGCTGCTTAATGGCCATGATCCCAGAGACTCAGAAACAAATCTTGGAACCTAGTGGCTTTTGGCAAAAATGCGCCTGGACCCCGCAGTTGGTTACTGTTGCCGGGCCACCCCAGTGGGGAAAGGGTGTTGTCCCTCCACCTACTCCCCTTTGGCAGCTGAGTGGCTGCCATCCTCCAGAGGCCACTGGACAGTCAGGTTTGGGCCCTCAGTGATGAGACACGTGGGGCCTCACAGGATTGGGGTGGAGCCGGCCTTTTCCTCCTCGTCCCAACGAGACCGCAAGTCACCACCCATGAACGGCCTTTCTGGCTCCTGATTAAGCTGCTTAATGGCCATGATCCCAGAGACTCAGAAGGTTTGGGCAGAAATCCTTCCAGATTTAAGTGTTAAAATTTCGAAATTTCAAAATAGCGCAGCCACTACTGCAGCCACATGACATCACATGTTATTCTTAACCAGCAATAGAAAACAAATTGCCCACTGTTGCCTTTTCAGCAGATCTGGAGGTCACACCCGGAAGTGTATTTTGTTTTATTTGGGGGTTGAGGGGAGGGTCACACCTGACTATACTCAGGGTTTATTCCTGGCAGTGCTCAGGGCACAATATAGGATGCCAGGGATCACACTGGGGTTGCCACATGCAAGACAAGTGCCCTACCTGTATTCCTGCTTCACCTCCCCGCTTCTCCTACCTACACATGAATCAAAACCTTTTCCTCCAACAACGTTCTGAAGAAATATCAAAGCCCTCCCATCCTTCGCTCAGGACCAAAACTTAAGTCACCCTTGATCTCTTTTACATCCCACATTCCAACCCATTAGCAGCCCCAACTATTTTCAAACTATGTCTTGACCTTGCCAACTTTTCACATTCTCCACCTTCCCCCCCACACACATACGGGGAGGGGGGGGAGAGAGAGAGAGAGAGAGAGAGAGAGAGAGAGAGAGAGAGAGAGAGAGAGATCTGCTCCACAGCTCCATCCTGTGCTGGAATCAGGGGCAGCAGATATTTTTATTGAATCACCATGAGATAGTTACAAGCTTTCATGTTTGAGTTACAATCACACAATGATCAAACACCCATCCCTCCACCAGTGCACATTCCCCACCACCAATATTCCAGGTATACCCCCACTTTCCCACTCTCCCACTGCCTCCATGGCAGACAATATTCCCCATACTCTCTCTCTCTCTACTTTGGGGCATTATGGTTTGCAGTACAGATATTGAGAAATTATCATGTTTGGTCTTTTATCTTTCAGTACACATCTCCCATCCCAACCAATTCCCCCAACAATCATTTTCTTAGTGATTTCTTCTCTATTCCAGCTGCCTTCCCCGAACACCCCCCCCCCCCCCGCCCATGAGGCAAGCTTCCAACTATGCATATAAGGTTCTTTGGATATAAGGTTGATCCCATATCCCTCCACCTGTGTCTGACCCTAGGTTTAGCTCAGATGCTATTCTTGCCATGATGACAGTCACTGTTCCATGGGTAGTCCTGCACTTGAAATGGCAGAGATCCCAAAAGAAATTTGGGCCACTCTGCTAAAAACATATGCAAGCCACATGGAGAAGTTCTCCTTCAAACTACCAAACATATGCCAACATTCACCAATCCAGAAATTTTGCCATCAGAAAAAAAAAAGTGTCTTAAAATGAAAGGTTCTATTTGCTTCCAACTATGGAGCAATCTTTCTGTTGCTTATATCTATCTACTGTCCTTGGGTGTCAGTATCATATTATGTTATTTTATACTCCACAAATGAGTGCAGTCCTTCTATGTCTGTCCTCTCTTTCTGACTCATTTCACTTAGCATGATACTCTCCATGTCTATCCACTTAAAAGCAAATTTCATGACTTCATCTCTCCTGACAGCTGTATAGTATTCCATTATGAGATGTAGCAAAATTTCTTTAACCAGTTGTCTGTTCTCGGGCGCTTGGGGTGTTTCCAGATTTTGGCTATTGTGAACAGTGCTTCTCAGAAATGACATAGGTACAAATGTCATTTCTACTGTACTTTTTTGCAGCCTCGGGATATATTCCCAGAACTGTATTTTGGGGTCATATGGAAGCTCAATTTCTAGTTTTTGAAGGACTATTGTTTATTTATTATTGCTTACTAGAAAGGCTGGACCAGTCAGCATTCCCACTAACAGTGAAAGAGCGTCCCTTTTTCCCCACATCCACGCCAGCACCAGTTGCTTTTGTTTTGAATATGTGCCAGTCTCTGTGGTGTGAGATGATATCTCATTGTTGTTTTTATTTGTATCTCCCTGATGACTAGCGATGTGGAGCATTTTTTTCATGTGCTTTTTGGTTATTTCTATTTTGAGGAAGCTTCTGTCCATTTTTTTCTCCCCATTTTTTGATGGGGTTGGAGGTTTTTTTCTTGTACAATTCTACTAGTGTCTTGTATATCCTGGGTATTAATCCCTTGGCAGATGGGTATTGGGTAAATATTCTTTCCCAATCTGTGGGCTCTCTCTGTATTTTTGGTCACTGTTTCTTTTGAAGTGCATAAGCTTCTTAGTTTGATGTAGTGTGAAGTGGAACAGGAAAGCCTCTTCAACAAGTGGGGCTGGGAAAACTGGGTAGCTACCTGCAAAAAAAAAAAAGAACTCTGACCTCTGTCTAATACCAGGCACAAAAGTCAGATCAAAGTGGATTAAAGACCTCAATATCAGACATGAATCCATAAGGTACATAGAGGAAAATGTAAACAGAACCCTCCATGACATTGAAGCTAAAAGCATCTTTTTTTTATATAATTTATTTATTTATTGAATCACTGTGGGAAAAGTTACAGAGCTTTCAGGTTTAGGTCTCAGTCATGTAAATATCAAACACATTTCCCTTTACCAATACTTATTTTTAACCAGGAACCCCAATAGAAGCCCACCTCCCACCCCTCCCAATTCCTGTGAGGCAGATGAGTTCTAGTTAACACTCTATCTACTTTGACTAGATTCATTGTTTCGATAAAAGATGCACCATTATTATTTAGAGTTTACGACCCCCCCCAAAATCAGACATGCTGAAAAAGCATTGTGAAATGATTTGCTTTCTACAGCTGGGTTTAAGAATTAAATGATGCCGCGCAGCCGCAATTGCAGCCACGCGGTTTTGGACTTCTGCTATTTCACTTATTAACCCTGGAGGTATTTCTATTAAAAGTTAGATAGTTAAGAGATTGGTTTCTAGTTCAGATAGAGAAAGGAGCACCAAATAAAGGATGTTTGGAGGATCCTCCCAGGAGGGGAGATGCATGTCGAAAGTAGACTATGGACTGAACATGTTTGCCACTCAATGCCTCTTTTGCAGACCACAACACCCAAACGGAGAGAGAGAACACAGGGGATTGCCCTGCCACAGAGGCAGGGGGGGATGGGGGATGGGGGTGGGAGGGATATTATCCATGGTGGTGAAAAACAGGCACTGGTGGAGGGATGGGTGTCTGATCATTGTATAATTGAAACCCAAGCACAAAAAAAATTGTAAATCTACAACTGTAAAAAAATAAATTAATTAATTAATTTTAAAAAAAAGAGAGATTGGTTTCTGTGCTCTGGGGCCATGGCCGTGCCGGAGAGCCGCTCATGGGGGGCAACTGGTGACCTCAGTAGGGTGTGAAGGATGGACCGGAATGCCCCCCTTCCCATGAGGTCCCTGCCGCCCCCGACCCCCGGCTCAAACCTGCTCTCCGGCACGGCCACGGCCCCAGAAGCACAAGGACTTAAAGCAGAAAACCAGCCGCTTGGAGCAGAAAAGCAAATGGACTATGTGCTAAACCGTGCCATCATGCCTGCCCGGAGGGGAAAGGGTGTTACTCCATTCGCCCTCTCCTCTCTGGAAAGAAAGATGGCGGCCGCACGGGAGACTAAAAGCATCTTTAAGAATGAAACACCACTGACCAAGCAAGTGGAAACAAACATAAACAAAGGGGCAGCAGATTCTTAACTAGCATCCCTGCCCCGTCCTTTCCCACCACCCCCCCACCCCAGCCCCACTCATTGCCAGGAGGCTGTGCTCCACATAACAGCCAGAGTGGCTATAATATATTTCTGCCCAAAAGCTTCCCAAATCACGCAGAATCAAACTCAACATGTTTGCAATGACTTTTAAAAAATGAAAGCCAACAGTCTCTGGACTCAGTTACTCCTCTTCCCTTCTCTCCGGTTCTTCTTCCCTCTCTTCTCCCTCTCTCCCCCTACTCGTCTTCCTGGTGATCTCTGCACTGTTCCTGGCTGAACTGGGATATTCTTAGATGTTCACTGACTAAATCTTTCACTTCCTCCAAGTCCTTCTGTTCCACCTTTGTAGTGAAACCTTCCCCAGGTCCCCAATAGATAAGACAGCTTGTTTCTCCCACCTGAACTTTCTTCACTGGATGCCATCCATCTGTTAAACCATGTTTTACTTGTTCATTGTGTCTCTATTCGGATGCAAGCTATTTTGCAGTAAGCTATTTTGCTGTGCTTGTTCCTGAGTCAATGTCTAACATATAGTAGATGTACAGTTTGTTGCTTATAATGCATCAACATTGCTTTTGATGCTTAATCATTATTGAGCAAACGATGTCTATTAGAATCACTTATTAAGCACCTGCCATATACAAGTAAAACATAAGATCTATCTTTGTCCCAGGCATCTACTTTCAATGGCTCAACATCCAATATGCCTGTAACTCTTTGGTTGGTTGGTGTTGGCGGCAGCAATTGTTTGGACCACAACTAGTGGTGCATAAAGTTTACTCCTGATTCTGTGCTTAGAGCTCACTCCCTATGGTGATCAGGGAACCATTTGCAGTGCTGGGGGTTGAGCCCAGATCAGGTGCATGCAAAAACAAGTGCCTTACCCACTACACTATCCTCCAGCTCACCTGTAATGATGCAAGCAACAATTCCTTGAACTCAGAGCTGCTGGTATATCCTTTCCTCCACCCACCCCATTCAAACATACCAAGATGAGTTGGCATCTGCCGTCTTTTCCCTAGTCTAGAAAATGGGTTTTCTGATACCAGCTACAGGCTGGTTCCCTCCTTCCAAAACAAGTAACTCACTGTAGCCTTCAGTTTCCTTCCATTAGGCAAAGCCTGGCAAGCTACCCATGACGTATTCGATATGTCAAACACAGTAACAATGAGTCTCACAATGGAGACATTACTGGGCCAACTCGAGCAAATCGATGAACAACGGGAGGACTGAGCAAACAGTGATGGGGATGTCAACTCTCTACTCTTGAACTGGCTTACTCTGTGATCTCAGCTAAGTTCTTTAATCTACTGAACCCAACTTTTCCTTTAAAAATCGAATTAAAAACTTAAAATTAGCTATGGCGTTACAGAAAATAAATGGTACTGGGCATGTTGTGCTTGCTAAGTAAATGTTGGTTGTTTCTTTTCCCACCACAAAGGGACCCTAGATTTCTTCTGAAGTCATCATTTCTTTTTTTAAAAAATTTTTATTAGTGAAACACCATGAGGTATAGTTGTAGTCTTAGAAATTTTTGTGCTTGGGTTTCAATTATACAATGATCAAATACCCATCCCTCCACCAGTGCCCATTTTCCACCACCACGGGTCCCAGTATCCCTGCCACCCCCCCTCCATCCCCCCATCCCACCCTTCCTCTGTGGCAGGGCATTTCCTTTTGTTCTCTCTCTCCTTTGGGGTGTTGTGGTTTGCAAAAGAGGAATTGAGTGGCAATCATGTTTGATCTATAGTCTACTTTCAGCATGCTTCTCCCATCCTGGGAGGATCCTCCCAACACCCTTTATTTGGTGCTCCCTTCTCTATCTGAGCTCCCTTTTCCCCTAGCATGTGTGGCTGGCCTCCAAGTCATTGAGCAAACTTCCTGGTACTAATCTCAGCCACTCTTGAGTGTTGGTCTCCTATTTTGTTACTTTATGTTCCCCAGATGAATGCAATCTTTCCATGTCTATCCCTCTCTTTCTGACTCATTTCGCTTAACATGATACTTTCCATGTAGTACCACTTGTATATAAATTTCATGACTTTATCTTTTCTAACAGCTTCATAGTACTCCATTGTGTAAATGTACGAAAGTTTCTTTACCCAGTCATCTGTTCTCAGGCACTCAGGTTTTTTCCAGATTCTGGCTATTGTGCTGCAATGAACAAACAAGGGCAGATGTCATGAAGTCATCATTTCTAACCTAACAATTGACTGTGACACAGTCTCTCCCTAGCCCCCACCCACCTGGGCAGAGTTCAGCAGAAGTGAAGACCCACATAGGTCCTCCCCTTTTTTTCTCCTTCCCCACTGATCCTCCTTTTCCTCTCCAAGACCCACAAAGGGACAGACTGCCCTTGGCATCCCACTTGCATTTATGGGAGTCTTTCTCCTTCCAACAAGGGTAGCAAACTGAATTCAGAAGGAAAAAAATGACAGGTCATTACAAATATATAGCATGCTGTAAAATAAAAGGATGTCCTTGTTGAAAAGCCAAAGACTTACTTGGGAGCAACTTTAAATGACAGCCAAAGGATGATTCAAACTCAGAATGCACATGTTACACTCCAGCGTAATACTTTAATGTAGACGTGGCTTGCTGACATGGCTTTGTGGGGATGGTGGCATTACGCCTTTAACTGGAATGCTCTCTGACAGGAATTCTCCATTACTCAGCTCTCTATTGATCCGAGTTCATCTCTAAAAGTTCAGACTTGGAAAATACTCAGGCCAGGTCTCGGCTGAGGAGAGTGGCATGGGGAGTTGGTCATTATCCAAGAAATTCCAGTAATTATACAGTGATTTACAGATTGCCTATATCAGTGTTTCCTGGAATGTTTCATTTAGCCACATACCTGTGAACTTTCCGGGACATGTTGGAGGGAGAGGGCTGCAAAGAGACGGAGGGTGGCCAATGATGGGGTGTTAACCAGTTACCACTGCCCTAGAAGTGGCCCGTCTGCATCTCATTATCCCAATATATCCGTATGAACACTTGTAATTCACACAACTTTTGGGTTTAGTCTGTTCCATCTTCTTCTGCCTCTAAAATAAATGATAACAATAGTAATAATAGTAATAGCAATGAAACTCTGTTCTGTAGTCTCCAGCACTTTAACAGGGGTCATGGATGGATTCAAGAATTTAAAAATAATAAGCTTGGAGGAAAAAATAATAACAATCTTGAACCAGAAAAATAGTGCAAAGAGCTGGAGCTCATGCTTTTTCCTGGAAAACCTCCATGCTCACCAGAAAACCCTCCCAGAGACTTCATGGTCCCTGAGATTCCTGGAGTTAACCTCCAAGCATTGAGCTAATAGTACCCTCTGGACACTACCAAGAATGACCCAAACTCCATCGAGAAAAGAAAAAGAAGAAAGGCGGAATGGAGAGATAGTGTAGTGATCAGAGTGCTTGTCTTGCACATGTCAGATCCGGGTTCTACTCCAGGCACCCCATTTGGTACTCTGAGCACCTCAAGAAGTGATCTCTCATTGCAGAGACAAGAATAAGTTCTGAGCAACACAAGGATGTGATCCAAAGAAAGAGAGAGACAGAGAGAGAGAGAGAGAGAGAGAAACAAAGACAGAGACACAGAGAGACACAGAGACAGGGAAAGATAAAAGTAAAAAAGAAGGAGGAAGGAAGGAAGGAAGGAAGGAAGGAAGGAAGGAAGGAAAGAAGGAAGGAAGGGAGGGAGGGAGGAAGGAAGGAAGGAACAAATCAATGACAGCTTTATCCTCAACGACCAACTTATTTGGGTATGTATTATCCAATGCAAGAAAATACATAAGTAGAGTTGAACACATGGGATTCTCCCAAAGACTTCCAAGTCTGATCATTACAAGCTCCGCAACCTTTCTGATAATGAATCTATATTTTTAGTCCAATGAACCAGAGTTTGCTCCAACATGAGTTAAAATTTCCTTATCAGGAAATTGCTTTTCTTAGACTCACTTTCAACAACTAAGTTATCAGAGTGACTGCACAGAAGTTGTGCAGTTTTAATAATGAATAGATCCAAAAAGGAGAGAGAAGTCATCAGGTACTTCTGTAGATATTGCATACCTCCCATGTCCAATGGGGCTCCCCTTTGTTCTTTGCCATAACAAACATTTGTTGTATTTTCTCCATAATCAGATTATGACAACACCAACTTAACTCATGAGGTTTCACTTACTCTTCTGAGCCATACCTCTTGTCAGATAATCAAGACAGAATAAAAACTGTGCTTCCCTTAGGGAAACTACAGGACAAGAAAAAGCTTATAAAGGTTGTCCTTCCTGTTAGTTTTTTTTTTTAGTGCAAATCAGTGGATGGGTTCAGAATGATTTGTCTCCTCATCACAAATATAAGTATTCATTTAGCAGCAGACTTAAGAATGGAGCTCTCAGGGTGTTTGGAGGATCCTCCCAGGAGGGGAGATGCATGCTGAAAGTAGACTATGGACTGAACATGTTTGCCACTCAATGCCTCTTTTGCAGACCACAACACCCAAAAGGAGAGAGAGAACACAGGGGATTGCCCTGCCACAGAGACAGGGGGGATGGGGGGATGGGGGTGGGAGGGATATTATCCATGGTGGTGGAAAATGGGCACTGGTGGAGGGATGGGTATCTGATCATTGTATAATTGAAACCCAAGCACAAAGATTTGTAAATCTACAACTGTACCCCATGGTGCTTCACTAATAAAAAAAAAAATGGAGCTCTCCAGGGCTGGAGCAATAGCACAGCGGGTAGGGCATTTGCCTTGCACGCGGCCAATCTGGGTTCAATTCCCAGCATCCCTGAGTGCCGCCAGGAGTGATTCCTGAGTGTAAAGCCAGAAGTAAACCCTGAGGTAAATCAGGGTCAAGGTAAGTACCCACATCTATTCCTGGAGGACTTTCCACAAAATCCATAAATGAGGTGAGTTTCCACTGCCGTGGATCTGGACTCCAGTTTCTACTCCTGCCCCCATAGAGAGAACAGGTCTGACTCTTCCTAGTACACCTCAGGAGCACATGTATGTGTGAAATCAAAACAGATTAACATTTTTATTATTTTTAAAAACTTATTTGTTTTTATAAAGTCATTCAGGACTTATTATATTCAATATTCCAGCACCATTCCCACCACCAATGTACCTTCCCACCACCATTATTTCAATTTTCCCAACCACCCCTCAAAACTTCCCCTATAGCAGGCCCTGAATAATTTAATTTCATATTGCTTGTTATACTTCACTAAAAATTATCAAAAATATTTCCTTAGAAGAAGGTATGTGAATATTGTTGTATCTTACCATGAATTCATTAAGTCCTTGTAGAAGAGATTGCAAACATATTATTGGTTAAGTCTTGTGTGTTTATATTTTCTTAATCAAGATTGGTTGCCTTCTACTTTACATTCCATCCCGTGTGGTGTGCTACTCCTGGTTCATCAATGGTGTAAAGTTTGAGATGTTGTATTAACATTTTTCATCGGAAACCATTATCGAGAATATTCCAAGTCAATGTCATTATTTTAATGCTTCCTGTTGGCAAATAACCATGGGAAGCAACAATATGAAGCAATCATAGGGATCGGTCTGAAGGCTAAATGATGAACACTAAATCAAAAGAGGGAAAACTGAGGCCAGAGTGATAGTACAGTAGGTAGGGTCTTTGCTTCGCACAAAGCAGGCCTGGATTTCATTCCTGGCATCCCATATGGTCCCCCAAGCATCACCAGGAGTGGTTACTGAGTGTAGAGCCAGGAGTAAGTTTTGAGCATAGCCAGGTATGGTCCAAAAACAAACAATCAAAAAAAAAAAAACAGGGAAAACTAACTGCTGAAGACCTCACAAAAGGATGGACTATTGAGGGTCCTTGAAGTCTGTCAATGACACACACACGTAGTGTCTAAGGCTTCCATCTCGGCATTAAAGGCACCTCTTGAGAGATTAATCTAATTTAAGTCAGTTGACTTGGGCTCCTTATGCCTTGGACAAGATCCAAGGAGCAGAGCTCTGCTTCCATTTGCCATTTTTCATCCTACTTATGGGGATAAAGAAACTTCCACCTTTTCTGCTCAATTATTGTTTCTTAAAATTTTCCAACAAAATGTCTAAACAGCTTGTATTGTGGTTGTGAAGGCTTGGGAACCATGACAACTCCTGCATCTGATTTCTGAAACCTGCACTCTGTCATATTTTCTGTTAAATATTTAAGTATCTGGGGCCAGAGCTATAGTACAGTGGGTAGTGTACTTACCTTGCAGGCAGCCAACCTGAGTTTGATCCTTGGCACCTCATATGGTCCCCCAAGCCTGCCAGGAGTGATCCTTGAGTACAGAACCAAGAGTAAGCTCTGACCATAGCTGGGTATGTCCCAAGCAACAAAAAAAGAAACAAAAAGCCATCCTTTGAACTGGTGTAATAGTACAGTGGGTAGGGCCTTACATGCAGCCGACCCGTGTTCAATCTCTGACATCCTATATGGTTCCCCAAACACTGCCAGAAGTGACTCCTGAGCATGTCAGGGTCTGACCTCAAAACAAAATTAATTAATTTAAGGTTTAAATCCAAGTGATGACAAACAACTCTCTTGAGGGAGTTTTAAGAAGAAATCTGGATAACCCACCCCACTTCCCATCCAAAAACTTAAAATAACTACAGTTCCCTATCATTTCCAGTCTTCTCAGGATATGAATGACTGGGGAGAACTAGAAGATTTTCTTTTCTATGTTATTTGGCTAGGAACATGAACCAGAGACATCTTTAAAGGTGACAGACATGAAGATGATGATGTACTTGAAGAGAGCCTTCCCTCGCTCACTTCTCCTACCTCTCAGGTGCCAGAAATTGCCTGATGGCCATGACAAATTGCAGGTAAATCCCAGGCTGAGAGCTCAAAATGGACTTGGGCTATTTCTCTTCCTGGCAGGCTCTTTCGGAAAGAGGTGAAGAGTTGCCAGCTGTGTGGATTTCTCTCCACGAAAATCCACCAGGCAAAGGTCAGGGGGAATTTTTTTTTCAGCAGACCAGATCTGCAAATAAACAAGAGGAATTGTGGTTTAGAGGATGACCACTCTCCTAATCCTCTCTAAGCATCCCATCACTCACTGCAAATTCTTACCCCAAACTGGAATTCACCAGAAGAAATCAATGTTTAGAGGCAGATGTGTCTCTCTTAGATGTCTTCTGTTAAACAAAATAAATAAACTTACGTGACTAGTCAGATTGATAAGGATAATAGTAAGTCCATAAGAACCAAGTCAATTTTTAACATGACAGACACTCGGAAAGGTAGATTGAAGAGAGGATTTTGATTAATGCACAATTCTTGGGGGTCATTGCATTTCGCCATTGCCACCTTAAGCTGAGAAAATTAGAACTTGAGAGTCAGACCCGCCTGTGATCAAACCCCAGTCCTTCTATCATGTCATCCGGAGTCATATGTAAATCATAAAATGAGTTAGTGTTTAATGAAAGAAATAAGTCAAAGAATGAAGTGTCCAGAGACTGGCAGAATCCTGACACACAGTAGGTGCTTACTCAGTGCTGGTTCCTGCCTGTCTCTCTTCCACCAAAGCCCAGCCTGAGATTTTTTAGCAAGTAGCTCCTGTCTCAGACTCCCTGTCCATGGAAGATACAGCAAATCTATACCTTTGATAAATAGTTTTATAATGTGCTGCTCCTGGGCTGCATATCATGAAATTAAATGGACAGGGAAGCAGGAAAGAAATCTAAAGGAAACCAACTTTGCCCTTTTCCCTGACCCCAGGGTGTATCACAGTATCGGGGGCCGGTTTGACAGTGGGCTTATTCTCACTTCACATCTCCTCATTCATTTCCACTAGCAGCCACCATTTCCTAATCAGCTCCCAAACTGATTTCATGGAGATCTGAGAGTGTAGGAACTACAGGAAGGAAAAAAGGAGCGGTGAGAAGTCATATTTGACTTATTCTCTGACATCTAGCTTTATCTAGAGCCAACTGTAAGATATCCCAGCCCCACCAGCTTTGGCCATCAGAGACCCAGGACATTGGACTTTGGGGCAGTCCCAGGCTCTGGCTGGGCAGGATGTCCAGAAACTGATCAAGGAAAAGAAAGAAACTATTAAGGGTCTTCTTCCATAGCCCCCTATGATTAAAGATCCCCCAAGAGCAAATCACTCCCTTTTAGAGTTGCCCTCACATTTGGAACTCTCATAAAGACGGCAATAAAATGAGAAGGAGTCTGGGATTCTTATTTGCAGGTGTTCTGAGAGGCAGAGAGTCATTTGAATCCCCCCTCAGGCCAGCAGATTCACTCCATCTGTGCCTGCAATTCAGCCGAGACCAGTATGTCTGACATGCAGTTTTCTTTAAATGTCTTTTCTCCTTTTTTTTATGCCAAAGGAGGAAAAAACAGCATTTCGATTCACATTATTAGAACCTAAAATAGTGCCTTTCTTCCCCAACTCCTATCTTTGCCACATTACATATCCATTCTGTGCCTCAACCTTAAAGGTGGTTATATTTTCCGTCTGTTTTCGCCTTTCATTAGTCAAGATTCCCAGTTATTCCCTATTTGGTTCTCATTAGAACTGTGCTTGTCACATGTTTTCACCAGAGGCATTCATCACCAAGGTCAAAGGGTGAATATCGTGATCTATTACGCTTAGAGGAATCTAATGAAAAGCCACATAATTATCCAATTTAAAGAGAAGCATATAAAAAAAGAAAGAAAAGAAAAAGAGGGGGAAGCACTTGCTATAATTTAAATTGTTTTGTTTCCCTGAAGCAAAATTCAGTACCTGATTGACGGGACCTAATGATGATTCTTATTGATATGGTGATGTTAATTGTAGAGAGATATTTAATAAGTCCCATATTCCAGAGGTAAATGTGTGCTCTTAACCTGCACCTGAACCTGATTTTTGATGCAGCAGGGGGATGAGGAACAGATACAGATAACTGAGCACAAGTGGATTTTCAGTCTTGTGTGGCAGAATGGAAATTGGAATCTTCAGAATCTATTAGGAGAACAATTCCACAGTTGCTCACACTTTTATAAATTATACTGTATATTACAGAAAGACACAAAGTCAGGGGAGGTTCAAGAGAGGAGACTGCTGTGACTTTGCAGAGAAGTTTTGAGGTTGGTATCTGGTGGTGGCATTGGAGTGGTTTTTCACCCAAGATGAAAAACGAGAGAAAGTGGATTATGCTCTGATTCAAACAAAAGGACTCATGAACCACTTTTTCCTACACCACCTTTTTTCACATCCCCAGATAAGACTGTCCTCAAGGAAAGGGGACCAACATTGAAACTGCAGGAGGTTCTTGGAAGAAAACTCTTTCTTATAACACAAATGAAGCCAGTGGATATGGTGTTTTGGGCCTAAATTCCAAAGAAAATGATTTTGTAGGGGGGACTAAAGACATCAGCCATATCTGCACCCCATCATGAAATATCCAGGCTTTGGGCTGTGGACAGAGCTGGGGTCAACATCAACCTTGAAAATCCTTTACTCACACAAAAGAAGCTGGGTCACCAAATCTGCTGAGGCATGATTTGACTGTAAGGTAAGTTATAACCTTCTATCACAGAGGGGCTATGCTTTTCTCTTGTATAAATATAACCTCATGAAATTATAAGTATTTTAGCTTTATAACTGTTTCTGAAGGGCTGTAGAGATAGTACAGTGGGTAAGGTGCTTACCTTACATGCAGCTGAACCCAGTTTTATCCTTAATACCAAGAATGACCTCAAACACAGAACCAGGAGTAAATCCGGAGGACAGCTGGGGCGTGGCACCCAAGCAAAACAAACTTGCTTTTGCTTTCATGACACAATGCCATCATTTGTGTCATGATATCCATTTAGCCATCTTTAGTCATAGAGTGCAAAGGAAAAAGTGAAAGTCTAGAAACAGACCTTTACAATAAATAACAAAGTAGCTGAAGGAGGGCAAGTTGAAAAGTGAATTCAAAGTATTGTTTTTAATCTAATAGTTTAACTTAGTCTCCCAATTTTGCTAACAGAAAAAGGAGTATTTCACAGCATGTCAAGGAACTATCTGGGTTAGTACAATTATTTGGGGTGAAGTATACTTAACTGCAAAATAACAACATCCAGGGTTGTTAGACTGAAGTCACAAATAGGTCACTTTCACCAGCAAAAAACAGTTACTCATCTACAGATGTAATCCAAAGGCTCAAAACATAATTTCTAGAAAGGTGTCACAGATAAAAAGAATAATTTTTAAAGAAAAATTATTTCACATGTTTAAAGCATTCTAAGATCCAAGATTCTTCTGTGCTCAGAAGAAATGGGTTCTGGAACATGGTGAATAATCAGTAAATAAACAGAAAACAAGAAATGCTGCTTCATTGATACTTTCAACTTCAAAATGAATGCATACACACACAAACACACATACATACACACACAGCTTGGGCTATTCCAGTTATAAGTCATATTGACTTTGAGCTATGTATTCACCTTAACTAAAACTTATAAAAATCGGTACTGGAGAGATAGCACAGCGGGTAGGGCATTTGCCTTGCACGCGGCCAACCCAGGTTCGATTCCCAGCATCCCATATGGTCCCCTGCACACCGCCAGGAGTAACTTCTGAGTGCAGAGCCAGGAGTAATTCCTATGCATCACCAGGTGTGATCCAAAAAGCAAAAAATATTTTAATTATATAAGTCACACTAACTGAAGATGAAAAAATTGCTGGCAGATTGTGATATCAATGACAGTTGAAACTACTACTATGATTTCAATTTCCTAGGCCAAAACATTACATCAGGAGATTATAATTTCTCTGAACACTTCTGGTATCTCACTCCCTCAAAAGCAATACACCAGAAAATTGAAGAGAGTTCAGAGAAAAGCAATAAAGATAATGAAGAATTTGAACTTGACTGATGGAAAGAACTGGGAAGAATTATGTATGGCCAGTGTGACTCAGCAATGTTTTAGGAATGTCTGGAGGAATAAGTTTCCTTATTGGTCATTGGTTCCCAAAGAGCTATGATACAGAACTTGAGTCTGGTACAGGTCTGATTCCTGGGCTGCTGCCTGGACTGGGCACCTGCAGATACACACGTCACACTCCTGCCTCTCGTGGCCAGGGAAGGGGCAGATGATTCTAAGGCTCCTGTTTCTACTCTGGTGCTTATCTCACTATGCACAGATACCTGGCTCCTTATACAAACCTGGTGCCAAAAGGGCCAAAGTCAGTACTAGTTAACCCTGTGGTTAGGTGTGTGGTTCAAACCCAGCTTCAGAGCTGTCAGCTGAGTGACATTGGGAAAATTATTCAGCCTCTATTCTCTCACTTGGAAAATGAAGACAATAGAAGGTGTCCTTCTCTTCAAATTGTTGGATGAAATCTTTCACATAAAGCACTTTTCAGAGTGCCTGGACTCTCTTATTCTTTTGTTCTTGTTTCTTGTCATTAGCAGCAAGAGCGAGGAAAAAAAAACTCTAATCAAAAAAGATCTGGACTTGTCATCTCAAACCAGTGGGAATAGCCTGTGTCAAAAAGACTGGAAACACCCAGTGCTGACGGGAATGTGGTGAATAAAGACCCCTCCGTCAATCACTGCTGGCAGAAATGTCATCTTGTTCAGCCTCTCTGGGAAACAAAATGGAGATTTCTTCAAAAAGTAAGAACAGACCCTCTGTATTAACCAGTAATTCCACTACTAGGCAATACCCCAAGAACACAAAACATTAATTCCAAAAGATGTGTGCACACCTTTATCCATGGCAGCACTAGATACAAAAGGCAGGATATGGAAACAACCCCAAAGTCCAATGGATAGATAAATGTATAGAGAAATTGTGGTATATATACAAAATAGAATGCTACAGGGCTATAAGAAAAGATTAAGTTTTGTTTGGTTGAATAGATGGAGCTTGGAGGCAACTCCCAGCGGTGCTTGGGATCACAAGGGGTTAGACATCAAACCAGGACTAAATGCAGCAAGGCAAGCACCTTAGCCCCGCTACTATCTCTCCAGCCCCCAAAAGATAAAATCTTGCAGTTTGCTGCAACTTTGACAGAATTGGAAAGTAGCATATTAAATTAAATGAGTCAGAGGGTCTGGAAACTCCAGGTTCAATGAAACCAGGAATGGGTGACCTCCCCTCATCTCGCTCCATTTTCAACAACTTTGCAGTAACACCCTAAAAGCCACCTCAGGCTGGCACCAGATAATCTCATCAATGGCCACGATCCAGAGATTCGTTATACTTCTCTCAGAAGAGAGCATAAAGTGACTTTCCATAACCATGCCACTGGACCCCGCGCCAGGTCGTTTCATTCGGGGCACCCTGGAGGGGAGTGGGTGAGGCCCCTCCCCATCCCAAGGGACCCAGTCCCGGTAGTTGGAAACCTCCATAACTCAACTTCTGTCATGCTCACAGCCACTCTCCACATACTCAGGCCAAGCTTCACCCATGAGTGAACCTATTCCTGGACTGCACAGCTGTGGTCTCATACCTCACACCACTTATATTCCAAGAGTAACGCAACACATTTGATGGGGTTTAAAGTATAAAGTAACCAATCTTAGAGGGATATTTTTATATTATATATACATATATATATACATACATACATACAAGCTGGAACGATAGCACAGCAGTAGGGCATTTGCCTTGCGTGTGGCCAGCCCAGCCAAGCTGGGTTCGATTCCTTCACCCCTCTAGAGATCCTGGCAAACTACAGAGAGTATCTCACCTGCATGGCAAAGCCTGGCAAGCTACCGTGACGTTTTCAATATGCCAAACACAGTAACAACAAGTCTCACAATGGAAATGTTACTGGGCCCGCTCAAGCAAATCCATGAACAACGGGAGGACAGTGCTACAGTGCTACAGTGCGTATATAAAAGCACACAAGGCTCAACCCTTAACATTTTAGTGATCTCTTATAGAAGCACTTAATGGCCCCTGAGAAAAATGCAACAATCTTCACACACTTTCCTCTAAGAAAACTTTTTTGGAACAATTTTCAGCGGTTTATTCATAATAATACAAAATAAATTTTTTCAGTTCTGCTTTAGGGCAGAGGTTGGATTTCGGGATGGAACCATCCGAAATATGGTGGTGGGAAGGTGTAATGGTGGTGGTATTGGTGTTTGAATATTAAATGTAATCAAATATTGTGCACTCCTTTATAAAAGTAAAATTAAATTTTTAAAAAATGAGTCAAGGGAGAAGAGCAAATATTGGATGATATCACTCATCTGTGGCATAACAGAGACAAAACAAGGGAATAGATGGTATTAAACAATGGGAAACCTTTGGCCTTGGACATTCACCCTTGGATGCCTGGTGAAGGGACTAAAGTGTCTGAGCAGATCCAGCAAAATGTCACACTCACTGCCCTTCCCCACACCAGTTTCCTTTCTGCCTACTGTTTGTTGAGGGAACCAAAAAGTTCCTATTTCCCCAGAACAGTCCTGCTCTATGCCTATTAATTTAGGGTAATGATTTATAGCACTTCCTTTCATTCATAAGGGTAACAGTTATGTTGATGAATGAAACAGCCGGTGGACTCTTGACATCTTTTTCTCTACACCTTTTCCTTCTACATCATCTCTTGCTAATGAGTTTCACAAATATATTGAAGTTACTGTGAAAATACATTTTTCAGCCTTTACCTTATTTGGTCAAACATTGAAGATTTTTACTTCAGGATCTGGTAAATGGATCTATAACATCCACATTTTAATTTGCTCAGACCAAAAGACATAGCTAGTATCTCTGTCCTGTACTGAAAACCTACATTGCAGCAGCATTTTTCTAGTTGATGTGCTCTGGAAAATTCCTCCCACTATTTATGAGAAGTAAAGCTGTAGCTTTGGAATTTTGTAAGTGAATGAAACAGTACCTCTTCTTCATGGCCATATTTGAAGTCAGAACATCTGAGTCTAGATGATTCAGCTCATCCTTCCTGCTTGTAAGAACTCACACAAATCACAGTCTCTCTCAGCTTCTGTTTCTTCATTTCTACCATGGCAATAATAGGCAGATAGTTCTCATCCACAATCCTTATAGTTTTAAATCTCCTTTCCAAATCTATGGTGTGGTATGTTTCCTTGAATTAGTGTACTTAGCGCACACTCAGCGTGTGCTATTGAATTAAAGTGGTAAGAATGGAAATGGAAAACAGATTAATACTTCACCACTAACTATGATTTGCCTGTGCATTGTAGAGAGACATCTCTGTCAAGTTGAGAAGACTCTTTTCTAGACTTAGCTTAATGTTTGATGTCAATGGAGAAAAGTGTGTTTTCTCCATTGATTGAGATGATCATGTTATTTTCTCTATGTCCTTTAGTATCAATGAAATCTAAAGAAGGCCTTTGATTCTGTTGAAACGGAAGTGGTCATTGAAGCCCTAGCCAATCAGGGCATTCAAGCCCAATACATCAGGATCCTCCATGAGCTGTATTGCGGATTCACTACCAGGATCTCACCATTCTACAAAGAAGTGATCGTTGATGTCAAGAGAGGGGTGTGGCAGGGTGATACCATTTCACGAAACTCTTCAGTGCCACCCTCGAGAACATATGCAACGACTGGAATGGGAAGGAATGGGAGTGAAGATAGATGGTCGGCAACTACACCACCTCCGCTTTGCTGATGACATTGTTTTAATAACACCAAACATCAGCCAAGCGGCACAAATCCTGGCCGACTTTGACTGTGAGTGTGGAAAGGTAGGACTACAGCTGAATCTTACGAAGACAATGTTTATGAGAAACAGCCTCATTCCTGACGCCCCATTCGCTCTCAATGGAATGACCATCTCCGAATGCAACAGCTATGTGTACCTAGGTCGAGAGGTCAACATGACAAATGACCTGGCACCCGAGCTGCGCAGGAGGAAGAGAGCGGCTTGGAACGCCTTCAAGAACGTCAAAGAAATAGCTAAGAGGACGAAGAACCTCCAGCTCCAGGCACATCTCTTTGATTCCACTGTTCTTCCTGCATTAACATATGCCTCAGAGACCTGGGCCCTACGCAAACAGGATGAGAACACTATTCAGGTCTCCCAAAGAAGAATAGAAAGAGCTATGCTTGGAATATCACGTTTCACTCAAATGAGAGAAAGAATCCGGAGTTCTGACATCCGTCGACGATCAAGAATCAGGGACGCTGTCTCATTTGCCAAGGTGTCTAAAATCAGATGGGCTGGTCACGTAATGAGATTTAAAGACGACCGCTGGACTAGAGCTATTACCGACTGGATTCCACGGGATGTCAAAAGACCGCGTGGCCTCCCACCTACCAGATGGTCAGACTTCTTCGTCAAGATCATGAACGATCGGTTTGAGGCTCTTCATGTTCCCGGAGCGAACAGAATTCATTGGGCTACACTAGCACACGACAGGGACAAATGGAGACATTACTGGCGCCCGCTCAAGCAAATCAACGACTAACGGGAAGTTAAGTGATAAGTGATTAAGTCCTTTAGTATATAGTACAATAACTCATTTCCCAATATTCAAAAAAAACTTAAGTCCTAAAAGACATCCAACTTATCATTAGAATAAGTTTGCTAATATTCTGTCTGTGACTTTTGTGACTGTGATATTGGTATAGTCCTACAATTATTTCTTATTCCCTTGCTATATTTAAGAATCAAAGAGATTGTGAGTGTCAGTGTGTTTTGCAAATTCTAAAACGCTGTCCACACAGAGGTTCTGAAGTCACCGTTCCTGCTCACAAAGGTGACACAAGCATACCCAAGGCCTCTGTCTTCTATGATCAAACTTCATCCTGTAGTTTCCCCTGAGTATATTGACATATTTTTGCCTGGAAAGAAACTCCTCTGGCACAATCCCGAGAGTCAGCCCTAATTTGTAGACCTCTTGATATGCCTACATGCTTGTTCTGTTTGTTATTTTTTGTTTCCTTGGGGGAGACACTTGGCAATGCACAGGGGTTACTGCTGGCTCTACACTCAGGAATCACTCTTGGACGTGCTCAAGTGACCATATGAGATGCCAAGGATCAAACCTTGGTTAATCACATGCAAGGCAAATGCCCAACCAGCTGTACCATCATTCCGGCTCCATATGTATTATTTATTCTGCATGTATCTATTGAGAATCCACTAAGTCCCTGGTGCTAGGCATTGTTCCAAGCATAGGAGACAGAGTGGGAACAAAAATGGATTGGGGGGGGGCGGCTGGAGCAATAGCACAGCGGGTAGGGCATTTGCCTTGCACGCCGCCAACCCGGGTTCAATTCCCAGCATCCCATATGGTCCCCTGAGCACCGCCAGGAGTAATTCCTGAGTGCAGAGCCAGGAGTAACCCCTGAGCATCGCCAGGTGTGACCCAAAAAAAGTCAAGAAAAATGGATGGGGGGCACCCACATGAGATTAGAGGTTAGCTTCTGATAGCCCAAACCCTAGTGAGAGCTGAGAAGTGAAGTCCATTCCCCCTCAGCCAGTTTAAGCTTCTGATAACTCATATGTGCGAGCTACCATCCCTGATCAATTAATTGGGGTGGAGGTGGGGATAAGTAGTTAAAAGCCCATTCCCTTGCCTCAGTATAGAACAATTCTGTGGGCCTTCCTAACTTCATTTTAACTCAACTCCTCCTTCAGTCCCAATCAGTGCCCTCTCCTCTCCTAGATTCTGTTTCAAGAACATTCTCCAATCAACTTACTGCACACCAATCCCCATACCAGAACATTTGTAGGAGGAATGGGATAAACATAATCCTAAATCGTGATCTCTTCTTCAATGCTGCCTCTGGGAGAAAGTAAGCGATTAACTAAATGACAATTAAATGTCTTTCTTCAAATATAGTCAAGTTAAATATACACCAGGACCAAAGTAGAAAAGCTCATTGAGAAAGGGGGAAACGTCTTTCCCAAAAAAATTAAAGGTATCACTGACAATTCCTCGGGGAAATCAAGACTCCCAGTCAACATACTGTCCCAAAGTTTAGTAAACAAACCAACCAACATCCTAGGGCAGAACCAGCATTTTGGGGCTACTTGTCCAACATGAAAAGTTCAGGGATGATGTGTAAGAGGTAACTGTGTCCATAAGGACAGCACCTAGCAGGAGGACCTCTCAGCTGGAATGAAAGTCACTCACTGCCCCTTTCCCTGAGGTGGCATTTCCATCTTGCATAAAAACTTTCACAGAGAATCTTCATAAGAGCTTTCACCTAGAGTCTTCACTGCAAGATAATTAATTATAGGCTACGTGGTTTATGACATTCTTTCCAGCTTGGTTTCTCTTGGATGACAGGAAAAAAATCTGTCAAAGGGTCCAGTGAGAACTTTCAAGGCACAGGAGCCCTTTCAGATAAAAAGATGAGGCCTATTTCCTGGTCTGCGTCTATCCAGGACCCATAGGTGTCAGGAAGGAGCCCAGGAGATGACTGTGGATCAATGACACAGGGGAGAATGACAAGTCCAAGACGACTCACTCACTCACTCACCTAGTAACTGTGAAGGTCAAGCTGGAATGGTCACACAACCAGTGATTATGGGAGTCAGGCCAAATAACAGAGACCACCTCATTCAGTGAGTAAAGAAGCCCCAGTGTATTCCACACAACCAAGCAATCTTGCACATGAATGGTCTGGGGATGGAGAAGGCTCAAGAAGCAGAGCACCTCCCTCGCAGACACAAGGCCCTAAGTGCAATCCCTGACACTGCTTGGTCCCCCGGCTTGCTAGAACTGAGCACCTAACTGCAGGGGCAAGAGTGGCCTGAGGGTTTTAGCACCACTGGGGATGAACACTCTAAAAAATATAAGGTGAAAGACCCTGGAGGAATAGTATACTGGGTAGGGCACTTACTTTGAACACGACAGATCCAAGTTCGATCCCAGGCATTCTGTATGGTCCCCTGAGCACCACCAGGAATAATTCTTGAGTGCAAAGCTATGAATAACTCCAGAGCATTGCCAGGTATGGCTCCAAAACAAACTAAAACTTAGGTGAATGTTTCTGGTTGGCTCTACCCAAGAGGCTCACTGGCTCTTTCCAGTGGATTGCCATAAGCCACTAAGCACCCTCAGTGGATTGCCATAGTCGGCAAGGTTAAGCTCATCTTGGCCATGTACTCCTTTGGCTTCAAAATTCCCTTCTTGGAGTTACAGGTGGCTTCCATAGTAGCCAATGTCCACCACAGCAGTCCTGGGGCCTTTAAAAATGAAACGCATGGGGCTGGGGAGATAATAAAGACTTACTTGTAACACAAATGGTAAGCCTCTATCTCTTTTTATTTTTCCACTTTATTTTTTACAACCCTCATCAGCAAACATATACATGTATATATAATTTTTTATACTTTTTAAATTCATTTTTTCCACTTAATTTTTTTACTCCCACTAAGTTTTCTCCCCTACCCCTACCCAACTGAAACCCTTTTCCTCTGGTAACCTGAGTTCTATTATCAACGTCCACTGGATGTTCCTTTTATTTTGTTTTGTCTGTTATCAACTGTATGTCCTTGTGTTACACACATAAGTGAGAGTATCCAATCCTTGACTTTTCCTTCTGACATGTCCCCTTCCCATAAGTCCCTCAAGTTCCTTCCACTTTTTGCAAATGGCAAGTATTTGCCTTTTTTATGTTTGGTTGTTTTGGGGCCAAACACTGGGCAGTGCTCAGGACTTACTCCTAGGTCTGTGCTCAGGGATCACTCCTGGCAGGGTTGAGGGACGATATGGGGGCCCCAGGAAAATACCCAGGTCTGTCATATGCAAGGCAAGCACTATTGGCTGTACTATCACTCCCACCCCAGGATTTACCTTTTATATTGCTGAACATTATATGTACTTATATATATAATATTTATAAGTGTTCCACATCTTCTTTATCCAATTGGTTCCCTCTACATTTTAATTACTGTAAATGACACCACGACAAACATTGGGGTAGATGTAGTCATGTTTTTTGTTTTCTTCAGATAAGTGCCCAAATGTGGGATTCCTGGATCAGAAATCTGGATCAGATTTCTCTCTTTAGTTTATTTTAAAAGTAGCATAGCATTGAGGCAGGTTGGGGGGAAGGGACAGAAGGAGGCAGTAGGTGGTGGGAAATATACACTGGTGAAGGAGGGAAGGGTGTTAGAACATTGTATGACTGAAACCCAGTGGAGAACAACTTTATAGCTGTGTATCTCAAGGAGGATCAATAAAAGTAAATAAATAAAATTTCCATAGCATTTTTGTCTTTTTCATATAGATAACATTGGTTATAAGGGTGTGAATGTATTATTCAAGGTTACAATGTTTACCACACCATGTTTACTGTCAAAGTACCAATATCTCTCTATAATTGTCCATATGCCCCTTCCCTACCATTCCGCACAACCACCCTACCCCATCCCTCAGTTTGCAGTCAGGATCTAACCAATTTTCATTGGACGTCCTCTGTTTCCTTGCTTTGACTCCCTCTATGCTACCTATGAATAGGATGCTGTATTTGTCTTGCTCCTTTCTACTTCTTTACTTAACATGACCCCCACCGGTGGCTATACTGTTTTAAAATATAAGACTGCATTTGCAACTACATGCAAACAATGATAGTAAAAGGTCAATAGTTTCTACTAGTTTGCAAAGTCTTTGCTCACATTACCTTATGCAGATTCTTAGCTGAATTGAATTTCTATCAATAGCCCCCAATACATGGATGAGATCAACAAAAAATTTGCATTTGTAATGGATCTGTTACCTATTCCTGCACTATAAGCATTAACATCTTTAAAAATAGTATTAGGCTCTAATAATTCAAAAGGTCCTGATTTCTTGAATCCTTGGCTTATAAAACAGTTAACAATCTGGGATGAAATTCTGTACATCTGTACAGAAAATTCTGAAGCTCTGAAATTAAAGTGTCTTTCAAATATTTCTTATGAGAATATACATTCGAAGTGTGTCTATGTTAACTCAAATTTCAAATTAGCTGCTGTGTGAACTAATCATTTCAAGCATTAAAGCTTGGCCTTGGGATGGAATTAATGGAGAAACATTTAGGCACAATCACTGGAGAATTACCCTCCAGGAAGATCACTTAATCCATAAATATTTTCCTAAGGGAAAAGGTTAAAGTATCATCAGTCTCAAAATCTAGCCAGAAAAAAAATTTTTTTAACCTGTGCAACATAGAAAACCACCTTGTTTGTAATAAAACACAGAATTATATTGTCCCTACTTCTCATTTTCATTAAAACTAAATTTCCTAATAGAGTTAACAAAAATGTGAGCTGGAAATCTGCTTTAAAAGGCTGAAATTTACCAAGAGCCCAAGTAACTCTTCTGGTACGTGGGCTTTGCCAAGGAATCTTTGTCACAGTAGGTCTTCCTGGTGGGTACACACACACACACACACACACACACATACACACACACATACACACACACACACACACATACACACACACACACACACACACACACACACACTTTAGAGGATGATGGGAAGAGAAGAAAAGGAAGCATTTGTCCAGGGTCCCAGCCTGAGACTCTACCTCTCTTTCTTCTGCGCATGAAATCATTCATTAACAAACTCATCGTCATTGAGCATCGGGTTTATAAGACAAACCTGGTGCTGGATCCCGAGAGGGGTCCTTCTCCTCAAGGAAATCACAGACTTGTTAAGAAACAAACGCAAAACCACCCATATCGGGACCAGAACGATAGTAGGGCGCTTGCCTTGCACGCAGCAGGCCCGGGTTCAATCCTAGCCACCCAATAAGGTCCTCTAAGCACCACCAGGAATGATTCCTGGATGCAGAGCCAGCAGTAAGCCCTGAGAATGCCTGAACACCGACCAGGTGTGGCCCAAAAACTAACAAAAACCGACCTATTTGCAAAGAACGTTTCAAGTGCTCTGAGCTTCTGAGTGGAGGCGACCCTTTCAGGATGGTGTGGCAGGGGGTCCAAAGAGCTCCAGCTTGCAGCCTGTGCTCTCCTAGCTGCAAAGAGTAGAGCCTAGGTCGCAGGTGACCAGGAGCTGGAAGGCGAGCAGCCTGCAGTGTGCGACCCGGGCGCCAGGGGGCAGCAGAGATGGACTCTGCGCTCCGAGAGGACCGCCACCCCACCACCAACCACCTCTCCCACCCCGACCCCGAAGGTTACTCTAAACAGGGGAAGTCCAATTGGGGCACACGCTGAACTGGGGCACATGCTGAGCGGAAAGAGACTCAGTTGCCATCAGCCTGAGTGACCCTGACTTTCACATTCTTAGAACATTTTTCTGAGCTCACAGTAGGAGAGCACTCAATATTTTTCATCTGTAATCTTGCATAAATTTAGCCCTATTTAGAGATGAGAAAATAGATTCAGAGATTGATGGTGCTTAACCTAAAGTCACAGAGCTGTATTTTCTTGTTTCTGCTCCAAGCTCCTGGACTGTACATTAGGGACTGACTACTCTGAGATTGGGTGGTTGGGGAGTATCCTACTAAATTTCAATCCCAGGACCTCAGCATCTGTCCCAGTCTTATCTGCTCCGGTCTGAGTCCCCCTGAGCGAGGGTGGAGGGTGGGGGGCAACGTTAAGAACAAGACTTGGAGGAGCCTAGGAGGGGACTGCTGGGGGAGGTTACCCGACTGACCTCCCACAGGCTGACTCAGGTTCAAATTGCGGTCAAGTCAGCAATCAGGCTCGGATAGTGAGTGAGAGAAAGATGAGAGCTGAATTACTTCTCCTGAACCTCTCTCTATCTTTGGGGTTGGTCGGCTTGGAAAATTTTTGTTACAGTCCACCTATCAAAATGCCCCAGAGACCAGAAATGTCAATCCAAATTAGTCAAAAGTAGAGATCTGTAGGTGTTTGTGAATTGTCTTCATTTTACCTTTATTTTTTGAACAGGAAATACATTTGTAAAGTTTGAAATTTCCAAAATCTAAGAAGGTAGGCAGTGAAAATCGCCCCCTCCCTCCCCCTTCTCTCTCTGTCTCTCTCTGACTCTCTGTCTGTCTCTCTGTCTCTCTATCTGTCTGTCTATCTGTCTCTCTCTCATCCTCTTGACACCAATTTCCTCTCTCCAGAGGTATTTCATGAAAACACTGAAAAGTACGCACATCCTCCTGTTTCTGAATGAAGGGCAGTCTATTTATACACTGCTCTGTATCTTGATTTGTTTTTCACTTGACAATATGTTGTGGATTCCTTTGGTCTCTGCACACGCAGAGATGCCTCCATCTTGTTTACAGCTGTGCACTAGCCCATCCTATGGCTTTGCCAAAATTTGTTTAACTAGTCCCTTAGGGAGGGACATTTCGTTTGTTTCCCATCTGTTGCTATTATAAATAATGCCACATGAATAACATACATACATCATTTCATTCACATGGGAGAACATCTATAAGAATATTCCTGGTCCTGGAACCCTGAGATGTAAGTGTGTGTGCATGTGTAATTTCAATGAGGAGTGTTGCCAAATGCCTTCCACATGGTGTATACTAATTTAAAATCTCACTAAAGAGGTACGAAAGACCCCTTTCCCCATGGAAGTTTCTTCAGCACATTAGCCATCAGGGATGGTCAAAGAGTGAGGCTAGGTATGTCAAACAACTCCTCAATGCTTAAAAAAATCACTTAATCACTTCACTTAACTTCCCGTTAGTCGTCGATTTGCTCGAGTGGGCACCAGTAACATCTCCATTTGTCCCTGCCACGTGCTGGTGTAGCCCAATGAATTCTGTTCGCTCTGGGAACATGAAGAGCTTCAAACCAATCGTTCATGATCTTGACGAAGAAGTCTGACCATCTGGTAGGTGGGAGGCCACGCGGTCTTTTGACATCCCGTGGAATCCAGTCGGTAACAGCTCTAGTCCAGCGGTCATCTTTAAATCTCATTACGTGACCAGCCCATCTGATTTTTGACACTTTGGCAAATGAGACAGCGTCCCTGATTCTTGATCATCGACAGATGTCGGAACTCCGGATTTTTTCTCTCATTTGAGTGAAACGTGATATTCTAAGCATAGCTCTTTCTACTCTTCTTTGGGAGACCTGAATAGTGTTCTCATCCTGTTTGCGTAGGGCCCAGGTCTCTGAGGCATATGTTAATGCAGGAAGAACAGTGGAATCAAAGAGATGTGCCTGGAGCCGGAGGTTCTTCGTCCTCTTAGCTATTTCTTTGACGTTCTTGAAGGCGTTCCAAGCCGCTCTCTTCCTCCTGCGCAGCTCGGGTGCCAGGTCATTTGTCATGTTGACCTCTCGACCTAGGTACACATAGCTGTTGCATTCGGAGATGGTTGTTCCATTGAGAGCGAATGGGGCGTCAGGAACGAGGCTGTTTCTCATAAACATTGTCTTCGTAAGATTCAGCTGTAGTCCTACCTTTCCACACTCACGGTCAAAGTCGGCCAGCATTTGTGCCTCTTGGCTGATGTTTGGTGTTATTAAAACAATGTCATCAGCAAAGCGGAGGTGGTGTAGTTGCCGACCATCTATCTTCACTCCCATGTTTTCCCATTCCAGTCGTCTCATGATGTTCTCGAGGGTGGCACTGAAGAGTTTTGGTGAAATGGTATCACCCTGCCGAACCCCTCTCTTGACATCAACGATCACTTAAAAAAATAATACAAGGGGAACTGCAAATCAAAACCAACGGTGATACACTCTACACCCATTGGAAATACACAAACAGAAAATCCGTGCTGGTAAAGATGTGGAGAAAGTGTGACTTTTGTACATTGCGATAAGGATGCAGCATGGTGCAACCACTTTGGAAAACTCTTTGATGGTTTCTCCCAAGTCATACATAAAATGATCATTGGCTCAGAATTCCACTGCTAGCTGGTTATCCAAAAGGATTTTTAAAGGAAGAAAGAAAAATGAGAGAGAGAGAGAGAGAGAGAGAGAGAGAGAGAGAGAGAGAGAGGTGCCTGCCATAAAGGCAGACTGTGGGGGTGGGGACAGGGGTGGAGGACAGGAGGAAAACTGGACATTGGTGGCAGGAAATGTGCACTGGTGAAGGGGAAGGTGTTGGAACATTGTATGACTGAAACTCAATTATGAAAAACTTTGCAACTGTGTATCTCAGTGATTTAATACTTAAAATTTTTTAAAAAACTTTTTAAAAAGTTATCAAAGAAATACTTGCTCATCAAAGAACTATTCACAGGCCTAAAATATAGGAAACTGTACAAATACCCATAATAACAACTGAGTAAATAAAATGTGCTATGCAGGCACAGCTCAAAAATGTTTCAGCCCATGACAGTGCCTCCCCTAGACTCCCCCACATAGCTAAAATGTGTCATGGGCTAGACCTGTGGTTCTCAGCCTTTTCCTTATCATGCTTCTCTTCCATTCTCTTCCACGTTCCTACCATTTGGTCCCAAGTCTCTTACTGTAGCCCCTCCATAGTGTTCATCTGTGGGATCCTGTGGGTCAATGACCCCACATCAAGAAACACTGGACGAGACCATCTAGAATCTCATAACTACACTCTCTGACATTTGAAACAATGACAAAATCACCTAACAAAGTTTTTCTATGAATGAGTCTTTTCTGTAAGTGACCCAAGATGGTATGACCTAATGGAATGATAGCCATTTAAAAAATGAAATTCTGACACATGCTAAAACACTGTGATTAGTCAGAGAATCCAAACAAAAAAGATGAGATTATCAATATGAAATATCCAGAATAAAGAAATTCATGGAGTCACAATGCAAATTGAAGGTTGCTGGGAGCTGGCTAGTAAAGGGGATAGGTAGGTAACTGTTTCCAGAGTTTCTTTTCTTTTTTGTTTTTTTGTTTGGTTTTGTTTTGTTGAATGTGAGATACACAGTTACGAAGTTGTTCATCATTGGGTTTCAGTCCTACAATGTTCCAACAACAGTTTCTCTGCATTGTACATTTCCTACCACCAATGTCCCCAGTTTCTCCAGGGCCTCTTTTTGGAGGTGATGAAAATACTTTAGAACTACATACAAGTGACAGTTGTACCACACTGTGCATCTACCTCCTGCCTCACAGCAATGCCACTCCTTAAATAGTGATGCTGGGTCTTGAACAGTCCATAGGGGTCTGGACATTAACTAAAGAGAGAGGAACTCTTACATGCGACTGACCCAAGTTTGATCCTTGGTACCCCTGGTACCCCAGATGGTCTCCCAAGTCCCACCAGGAGTGATCCCTGAACACAGTGCCAGGAGTAAGCCTGAGCACCACCAAGTCAAAGGAGAGTACAATAGGCAAATAGTGAAGATCCTAAGAGAAAAACTGTAGTTGACCCCTCTAATAAAATGCTTACATCTTCTAACTTTGTGATCAGAACATCTTCAAACATGCAAAAATGTAATTATGTATAGGACCTTTATTCTATTCATCACCCAGCATGCATGAACTATTATGACTATTTGTCAGTAAGTTTCTATTTATTAGTTGATTGGGTCAGGGAGGTGTTGGAGGGCACAACAGAAGGTGTTCAGGGGACCACATGCAGTGCAGAGGATCAAACAGGCAATCAGCCACTTGAAAGACATATGCCTTAACCCCTGTACTATAACTCTGCCAGGATGTTTTAGGGGGTCCTCCCCAACAATGCTTAGAGGCCACCAGGGCCACTCCCAGTGATACTTGGTCTGACTCTCTGATCCAAATAGCTTGCTGCTCAGGCCCAGTGATGCTAGGGGCTATGGAGTCACATCTGCTGGGGACAAGGGAACATGCAGTGCTGAGAATGGAACTTGGGTCCTACACATGCCCGGCATGCTCTCTGGCTCTCTGGCTCTTTGAGCCTTATGCCATATATTCTTATTCCCTGTAATATATATATGCGTATATATATATATATATATTTGCATCACACCTGGCGATGCTCAGGGTTACTCCTGGCTCTGCACTCAGGAATTACTCCTGGCAGTGCTCAGGGGACCATACAGGATGCTGGGAATCAAACACAGGTCGGCCTCGTGTAAAGCAAACACCCTACCTGCTGTGCCATCGCTCCAGCCCCATCCCTGTAATATTTTTTAATTATCTAATAATAAGACCAGAGTCAAATATCCTTGATTTGTCTCAAAAAAAAATTGTCTTAAAGCTAATTTACTCAAATCAAGACTCAAACAAGCTCTCAACACTGAATCATACTGCCTGATCTTTAAAATCTGATTCAGCTGCTCTCATTTATCCTCACGCACATTCTCAGCATTTTCTACATTACATAAATTTTTTAACATGTAGATAACATTTGCATACATGAGTTTTATAAACACAGAGTAATATGAGATTTCAAGGCCTTCCCCAGCCTGCTGTCATTTGAGAGCAAAGGAAATCTCGTACACATCAGCTGAAGGACTGAGAGCCACCTGGGCTTGCTACAGACAGCAAAATATTTGAGCTGACCGAAGGGCAACCATGCGTGACAGGCGCCCCCCAAGGAGACAGCGAGCTGAGACCAGCTAGATCTTCAGAATGTGCCTCTGACACAAGAGAGGCCACACATGAGTCCATTTTTATGCCCACTGAGCTCCATGGAGCCCCGTCCTGAGACCCAGGGTGCCTTGGGGAAGGTTGGATTCCGTCCACTCCATGATTCTGATCCCTGACTTTGGCTTCTCACCAAGAAGTAATTTCTGTGAGGCAGAGACCCGGAAAGGTATTCAGTGTGTGCTTCTGGAAGGGAATGACAGTGCCCAGGGTGTAAATCTGTGCTCTCAGCATGAGGGCGCCACTACAGAGTGGTGTACCCAGAGTGTGAACCCAGAGTCCCACGGCCAAATTCAAAACTCAGAGAAGGCATTTTACTACTAATGCAGAACTGAAAAGGATTCTGAGAGACAAAGGGTAAAAGACAGACAGAGACACACAGGATAAGAATGAGGAAGCACCCATCTGTCCATCCATCCTTCCATCCATCATCCAGCCAACCATCTATCCATCCTCCTATCTGTCCATCCACCTCCCTGTCCTTCCTTTCATCCATCTATCAGTCATCCTTCCACATAATGAAAGGCAGAGGCAGCAAGAAGGAGCCAGGGAACGGGATAGGGAGCAAGCAGACGTGTAGCAGAGAGCACGGAATGAAGACAAGCACCGACTTTTCAAATGTGACAGTTTCCTGAAGAATGCCATTTCAAAACAAGTCACTCACACGCATGCAGGCGCACGCGCGCACACACACACACACACACACACACACACACACACACACACACACCTCCAGAAGACACCCACAGGTAGGCAGCTGTCTTGGCCTTTGGTTTTCTATGGGAGAGCTGGGCCAGTCAGCTTCATGGCTGTGCTCCCTGCGCAGGAAGGAACAGCCCGTCTTTGTTCTCTTTCCCAGCTATGAGGGAAACGAGGAGCAATAATCAACACAACAGGGAATCAGATGTGGCTTGTGGGTTTAGGAAGAGACCCAGGTCCCAGAAACTCTGCCAAAGAGATAGCAAAAAGGTCTAAAGAAAAAAAAGCAGAAGATTGTAGCCAGGCCGATATGCCAATTAAGAGGGCTTGTTTGCAGTGACTCTGTGTGGCAATTCGAACAGTGCATGTAAATGATCAAAAGCAGTCAGGACCTTCTCCCATCAGTCACAAAAGACGCTTAAGGCCGGTGCCTTTGAATGCTGTTTTAGTAGTGGTCTCATACAATACATCTTAAGGAACGTTTATACTGTGTTCACTGTGCATTCAACTGTGGCCACTTCAAAGGTTTAGCCAAGTATTTTATGGCCATGGTAAAGGGTTCTTATTGATTTAAATTACAAGCTTGGCTCCCGTCAGCTCCACTTGAGGGCAAAAATGCAATAAAATATCCCACAGCACAAGAGACAGACATATCACATTGAAAATCTTAAGAGATCCTTTTCACTATAATCACTCTCAATGATATTTATTTATATGGGCAAGGTTATCAGAGAGATTTGTCTGCAATCTTTAGGCTCAGTGGCTTTGTCTGAGTTTGGGCATTTGTTTTTTGAAAACTCAAGTTCTGACCTGGACCCCAAAAAAGGTCATACATGCATTCCACATCCCCTGGCCTCGTCTTCCACCACTCCTGCCTACAAAGAAAATGGCTTGTTCCTAGAATAGTGACATTGACATACTGGCCATCACGGCTGAGGGAATATGGTTCTCAGTCCTCTGATCATTTGCATATCCAACAGGCCAAACTCAGATGAATGAGAGGTGTCAAGGCATGAATGACAAGCCTATCAAGGCAATGGAAGGATATCCCAGGATAAACTGTCAGAGAGACAAACTCCGTTCTGGAGACGGAGACAAGAGCATGCTGTAAGAAGACTGGAAAACTGAGAGGGGTTCAAAGCTGTCAATATAAAACACTGCGTGCTACTCACTAAACTCTATGTTAATCAGAGTAGGACAAAGGAAGGCGTCTTATGCAAAGAAAAGAGGAGGCACCCAAAGCTGCTGGCTCTGGTCTGCTTCCTTCCTGGTTCCTTTGTAATAATTTGCCTGAAACAGACCCAAGACGGAGCTAACCCCTGGACATACACAGAAAATAGCAAATGACTATTATGTATCTGACATTTGAAATAACATGTTTCTGGAGGGTTGGCATTACAAGAGTCATTTCACTTCAAAATGTTATTCCTAATGTAATTTTTTAAAATTCATAAGAGGCACTTGCTAGAATTCAGTGTAGCACTAAAGTCACTCAAAAGACAGAGGTCAAATTCATTTCATTTCTTTTATGTTTTCTTCTCTCTGCTAGATGAAATAAATGATTAAGCCTAGAACACTTGGCAGTTCAGCGAATGTGCTCTGTGGCACCATTACAAGATCGATTTTCTCAATACAGGAGTCTTTCTAGGGTGCACATTGCTTAGCTGACATCTGTCGCCGTTGTCATGGCAGCGCTCTCTCCAGCATAGTGAGAGGTCAGGCCTGACAGGGAAGGCCTCGCCAGCTCTACCCCAGTCACTTCAAGGTTAACAACCAATGGACCAAAGAAATAGGCAATTATAGTACAGTCAATTCCGGTTAAGGAAATATCTGAGAAGTAAATATGTCTGATAAGTGAATGGAAATGAAACAGCCAATGCTATTGATGCAATCCCATAATATCAATATCATTGTGTGGTGCAGTTTGGTTGCTCCTTGTAAAATTGCCATGTGCAAGGAAATGTAGCAGGAGAGGAGATAAGCAAACTTCATTACCCTGCCATTAACCACTGTACTTAAATATAAAACCCCCACAAATGGAGAGGTGAACTGCAAAAAAGGCAAAGCTGCTTCTAGGAAAAAAGTGCGGGGAAGATTCCATGAGTCTCCGTCCTCTGTGGGTTTAATCACCTGATGTTTCCAGCGGCAGATGTGCCCAAAATGTCCAACACTTTTAAAGAAACTGACTTTAAAATAATAATTCTTTTCGGAGATATGGCTCAGCAGTAGAGCCCTTGCCTTGCATGTGTGAGGCCATGGATTTGATCCCGAGTACTGCAAAAATAAAAATAAAATTTAAATGATTACATTGAATTTAAAGATATTCTCATTACTACCTCCATGTACTAAATGTGGTATCTATTAGGGTGAAAGTTTTTCCTAAGTTTCAACAATCCTAAAGCATGTAAAGCTTTTTAAATTACCAACATGTTGGAATTAATTTCTGATGATATACATTTCTACTAAAGCATAACTTTTGATAGAGAAAATATATCATTTTTATGGACAGGCTTTGAATAGAATTAGAAAAATGACAAGTGGAACTAAAATGTAAAGATTTTCAATTACAAGTTGCATACTTCAGGAATTCAGCTACTGACAGCCTCTGCAGGTTACAAAACTTGAAATTTATTATGGTGCACATATTCATATTCCCCACTCCTGATTAAATCTTGCAGTTAGTATAAAGAGATCTTTAGATTTTATCAGACACCTGAAAGAATGGCAATGACTTTTTATCAACTGTCTGATTTTGTTATTCACAAAGAAGTATGGAAAATTAAGGGATATATATAATATAGATACACATGCATATATACACACTATATAATTCATTTCAGATGCTTATGAATATTTTCTTGTCCTAGTCAGTCTAGAAAATGGTAACTACCAAAGTCTTTGACCCATCCTTGGCCACATCAAGAGTAGAATCTTCTCGGGGGCTGGAGTGATAGTACAGGAGGGAGGACGTTTGCCTTGCACGCGGCCAACCGGGTTCAATTCCCAGCATCCCATATGGTCCCATATGGTGCTCGGGAGCACTGTCAGGAGTAATTCCTGAGTGCAGAGCCAGGAGTAGCCCCTGTGCATCACTGGGTGTGACCCAAAAAGCAAAGAAAAAAAGAGTAGAATCTTCTCAAGATATTAAAAAAATAGAAATTTCATGTAATCAAATTATCTCTCTTCTGGCTATTTACTCCAAAAATACAAAAACACTAATCTGAAGAGATATATGAACCCATATTTATTTTAGTATTATTTACAATAGCCAATGGAAGCCATCTAAATGCCCATTGATTTATAATTGGATAAAAAGATGTGGTGTACACACAATTGGAATACTATTTAGTGTTTTTTGAGGGGGAGAGAGTGAGGGTGTCTCCCCAGTGATTCTCAAGGATTACTCCTGCCTCTATGCTAAGGAATTACTGTTGGTGGTTCTTGGGGAATCTTGTGGGGTGCCAAGTATTAAACTGGGTCAGTTGCATGCAAGGCAAGTGCCCTTACACTGCACTATATCTCCAGCCCCTTAGCCATTTTTTAGCTACTTTTTAAAAATAATATCTGCCATTTGCAACATGGATGGGCCTCGCGGGCATTATGCTTAGTGAAAAAGTCAAACATTGAAAAGGCAAACATAATATGATTTCACTTGCATGTAGTATCTAGAGAAACCAAGCAAATATATGAATTAAAACCAAAAAAAACTTTCAGACTCCAAAATCAATTTAATGAGTCTTATAATCTACCAAAAGGGAAGGGAGAGAGGGGTAGGTCAATCAGCGGACAATTTATGGTAGATAGAATTGAACTTCTAATGGTCAACTTAATATAGCACTTTTATATATTGATTTTAGTGATACACACCTAAATTTATAGTACAATGCTACTTCAGTAGTTATTTCAAAGTTTTCACCAATAAACAAGGTATCTGTGTCTTCTTGCTTCATGGGTAGGTGATTTAGCACCGCAACTAGTGAGCTGATGTTACTTTCATCAGCCTAATGACCTCTTGAGAACCAATGGTGTCATTTGAAAATTCAGCATTATTTAAGAATAGTTATATGTTGATGCAAAAAAAGAATAACCCTTGCAAATTAGCTTACGTGTAGAAGATCTCACTTACACTCTATACTAAGCAGTCCTGAAACAGATAGTGAAAATAGATGTGGAAAAAAAAATTACATGCAGGGCCATAACCATGCTGTCAGACCCTGCACCAGGCTGTTTCACTCAGGGCACCCCAGAGGGGGGCTGGTGAGATCCCTCCCCTCCCCTCCCCAAGGGACCCAGCCCTAGCAGCCAAAAACCTCCGGAACTCAACCATCACCCTGCTCAAGGCCACTCTCCACATGCTCAGACCGAGCCTCACCCACGAGCAAACCCTTCCCTGTCATAGGACACACCCTACCCATAGCCAAGAGTACCCCACCACATTTGATGGGATTCAAAGTAGGAGGCAACCAACCTTAGAGGGATATATTATATTATTTAAGTTCCACTTTGGGGCAGGGATTGGGGTGTTTCAGGGATGGAAATAGCTGAAATATGGTGGTGGGAAGGTGTAATGATGGTGGGATTGTTGTTTGAATATTAAACGTAATCAAATTTTGTGAACTACTTCATAAAATAAATTTTTTAAAAATTACATGCAGGTCAATTAGGAACTAAAAGTAGAACTGGATAGTCAGACTACAGGGTTATTCTCTCTGTGTTTTCTTCTACACGAGGCTTTTCTTCCTTCTTTATCTTCCTCTTTCAGCAGCTTACTTTGCTTTCAAACAGCCAAATTGGCACCATTTTCCTCTTACAGTTAGTTTCTCAATGTCCTCATTCCAAATCTCCATAAGAGAGAATTTGACTAGCTCAGTCCTCACAGCAGATCAGTTCTCCCACTGATCCCAGTCAGATTTAACCATCAAGAGCGGAATAGTGAAGGCTAGGGTTGAAACTATGCCATTGCAGTATGACTGCCCATGTCTACCCTTTCAGCAAGGACAGGGCTCATACTCAAAGCATGTTTTCCATGTCTTCTACAAGCATCATAGATGACACATGAATTAAAAATATACCACATGCCCCATGGCTGTAACCAATGGGCAGGAATGCTAAGCAAAATGACACTGAGATGGTTATTCTCAACATAGATATGAATTTGTGTTAGTATAAGCATAATATAACCATCCCTACAATATATATACTATACAAATTCCTTGTCTAGTTACAGAAAAGTTACTTACTCTTGCATCTTAAGCTTCACCATGAATTTTTACCAATATGGCAGTCATCTCCCACTAGAGCTTCCATTTGCCTTGCACTCAGCTAAGCAGAACTGTTCTCCGTTACCTAATCCCTATTTCCTGTTCAAACCCCAGTTTCACTTTCTCTTCATGCCTCTCTCTACACAGTGATTCTATTCCATCTTCTCTCTGGGCAGCACTATAATTAAATATAACTAACGCGTAGAGGCTCTTGAAGAATAATGAGGAAGTAACGAATGGTGCCTGGAAGTGGGGTATTTTCTCAAGCAGATAGTTTAAGTGGACACTTGATGTCATTTATTAAGAGAAAGCATACAAGGCCTGTCCTTGAGGGCCAGCTCAAATGCCAGCTTCCTCATAAAACCTTCCCTTGACTACCCAGATGAAAAATCAATAGTCCCTCCTCAGAGGAAACATTTATTGTCTCTTTCACTGTTTTCCAAATGTAAGAACTTGTGGATCCTTGACATTACAAGATCACAGACTTCAGTCTAACAAATAGTGCATTAAAAGTTAAATCCTTGGGGTGGGGTGAGGGATAAAAAAAAAAAAGTTAAATCCTGTCATTGAGAACTATTTGAGCCATGTAAAGTCATAAACTCAGAATCTGAAATTACATGGCAACTCTATCATTTGGTTGACCCCCAGATGATACAGAATATGTATCTACTAATATTTAGATCATCATTAAAATCATAAATAAATCATCATCATTAAAGCCCAATTTTATTATTTTTTGAACCACCATGAGATAAAAAGTTACAAAGTTGTTCATGATTGGGTTCAGTCATACAATGTTCCAACACCCATCCACCAGTGTATATTTTCCACCACCAATGACCCGAGTTTCCTTCCCACCATCGCACCCCTACCTGTCTCCTTGGCAGGTTCTCTCTCTCTCTCTCTCTCTCTCTCTCTCTCTCTCTCTCTCTCTCTCTGTCTCCTTTTAGGCATTATGGTTTGTAATACAGGTACTGAGACATTATTATGTTTGTTTCTTTAACTACTTTCAGCATGATGATAATTACCAACTATCTTTGTCATAGTAGACCCTTCTCTATCCCAACTACCTTCTGCCCCAACACTTAAAGCAAGCTTCCAAACGTGTACCAACCCTCCTGGCCCTTGTTTCTACTTTCCTTAGGTATTAATCTCATATTATGTCTTTTATTTCCCACAAATGAATGCAATCATTTTTGTGTCTGTCCCTCTCCTTCTGACTCATTTTACTCAGCATGATACTCTCCATGTGCATCCATTTATAAGCTAATTTTGTTAATTTATTTTCCTAACAGCTGAATAGAATTCCATTGTGTAGGTGTACCATAGTTTCTTTAACCAGTCATTTGTTCTTGTGCACTTGGGTAGTTTTCAAATTCTGGATATGGTAAATAGTGCTGCAGTAAACATAGAAATGCAGATGGCATTTCTGCTGTGTGTTTTTGAGCCTCTCTGGTATATTCCCAGAAGTGATATTACTGGGTTGTATGGAAGCTCAATTTCTAACTTTTTGAGGAATGCCCATATTGTTTCCCCAAAAGGTTGGACTGGTCATATAGCCCAATTTAAAAACCTGGCTGCTCAGGGAATTTATAATCTGACATACCCTGAAGACTCTTGTTCCAAATTGCTGAAATCACTTGAGATTAATGAGATATCACTACCACCATTTTGATTTGGCTATGTAGCTCTGAAATAAATCATGCATCACTTGTTGAAAGCCATAATTTCAGGGCTTCCTTCAAACAACCTCTGATTTTCACCTATAAATCCAATGAAAACACTAATCCTGCTCTTTTTTTGGACCCTCTGATTCTAGATACACTCTAAACATTAATACCTATCACTTGCCAAATCACTAAAATACCCATACCTGCTTTCTATGCTCACAGCTTATGAAAAGCTACAGTCTGGGGGTCAGGAATGTGGTGGTAGAGAGCAGTCTGTGAATAGATGAGGCCCTACATCCAGTCCCTGGCACCATGTGACAGCAAAACTAAAACATGTTAGCTCCTCACCTCTCCTTTTACCCAGTTACTGGTAGCCAAAAAGATAATGAATCAAGGTATGAACTCCCACTTGAGGATTATCTGCTTACTTATCACCTCTACTCAAAGCTGAGAATTAGGGTGACAGAGAAAGGGATAAACTTTTTATCCTCTATCTTGCTCTGATACGGCTAGATTCAAGATGTGGTTGTTTTTAATCTTTTATTCAGTATAGAAAATGCCAACAACTGTACCACACATCTGAAAATACAAAGAGCTCATCATCTCATAGAAGTGGGAAATAGGAAAATAGATAATGTGAGAGTGAATTCTGCAAAGAGCTCTCTATTTGTGACTGTGAGAAAGAAGCTCTTCTCAGATAGAGAAGGGAGCACCAAATAAAGGGTGCTGGAAAGATCCACCCAGGATGGGAGATGCATGCTGAAAGTAGAATATAGACAGAACATGATTGCCACCCAATGTCTCTTCTGCAGACCACAGCACCCAAAAGGAGAGATAGAACAAAATGGAGTGTCCTGCCACAGAGGCAGGGTGGGATGGGGGATGGGGGGTGGGAAGGATACTGGGATTGGTGGGGGTGGAGAATGGGCACTGGTGGAGGGATGGGTACTTGATCATTGTATAACTGAAACCCAAGCACAACAACTTGTAAGTCTACAACTGTACCTCATGGTGTTTCACTAATAAAAAAAAGAAGCTCTTGGTTAACACTCAGGAATTTCAGGAGAGTATTATCAAAATGAGTCTTTTTAGTTTAAGATTAGATTAGTTATATATGATGCATAACATATAACCACAAAACATAACAACATAAACCATTTTAATTCTTCTCAGTTTCTGGGAGTCAAGAACTCTCCAGGTTTGTCAGAAGGTTGTGATCAAGATCAAGAAACAGGTTACCTGGGTGTTGTCAATCTGTGAGCTGACTTTTCCAGGAATATGTGAAGTCAGAGAGACACACATATCTTGAACATCATATGCCATCACCTCCTGAATATTCTGTTCTTTCAAAATTGCTGAGAATAGAGGTTTGGTATATGGCTCAATAGGCTGATACCAAAGTAAGTGAGCCTTGCGTCAGAAGTCACCCCTAATCTCAGGTGCAGGCCAGACAAAACAAAACAAAAATGACCAAACACAGCTACACTTATGAATATTGCTGTTCCTTCCATCTTTTGAAGGAAGTACTACATAACTAAAAGGCATATTTTGAAATCACAGGTATTGAAAAATAAACAGGAATTCTCTAACAGATGGTGGAAGCACAGTCTTGGTAGAAGGAACAGCATGCACAAGTATGGAACACCCTAAGTAATGTGAAAAGGAAGGTGTCTACTGTAGAACCTAAAACTTTCAAGACAGAATTTCCAAGTAGGCTGCCAGAAGGAAAACCATCTGATTGACCCAATTCAAAGGATCCAGTAGGAATGGCTGGTCACTTCTCTACTCTCCCCCAGATAAGTGCCTTTGTGAAGAGAACTGTCCCAGGGTCCAGTGAGTCCCCCCAGAGAGATTCAAGATAAAAAGTCTGGGAGATTTTCAGAACAGGAAAATGCATGTTAGGCCTGTACTAACTCTCCTTTGGTACAGCAAGTGTCATTCATACATATGGATCCTGCCGTATTCCCCTTTTCACTCTCAGTTCTAATATTTCCTTTTCTTCTCTATGAGGCTACTGGGAATTGAACTCACCAGCAGAAGATAAATGTCGGGATTATGATTTATATCTCATTAAGGGACTGGTATTGTTTCCCATTTTGGAATTTACTCAAGAAGGCAAATCTATATAGAATTTATTTTTTCTTTCAACATTAAAATGGCATATTTCAACATGAAATATGTTGACTTTGATTCAGGAAGAACTTAATGATTTGGCCCATGTATTGGGTTTTCAAATGAACATCCCTATTTTCAACAAACAAAAATGGTAACTATTATCTTGAGAATATTGCATTAATCATCTTTGAATCTATGTTTACTTCTAAAGACAAATCATGAAGTAGAATTCCAAGTACTGAAATGTAGTCATATCACTTTTTGTTCGGTTGGTTGGTTTTTGTTGGTGCTCAAGGGTTACTCCTGGCTCTGCACTCAGGAGTCACTCTTGGCAGTACTTGGGGGACCATATGAGGCCCCCCAACCTGGGGATTAAACCCAAGTTGGCAGCATGCAAGAAAAGCACCCTACCGGCTGTGCTATATCTCCAGCCCCAGTACACCACTTTCTTTTTTTTTTTATTTTTTTACACCACTTTCTATCCTATTCAAATGTCAGCATACAGATGAAGAAAGTGAAAAGTTTACTTTGCCACTGTCACTGTCACTGTCCTCCTGTTGTTCATCGATTTGCTGGAGCAGGCCAAGTAACGTCTCCATTTTGAGACTTGTTACTGTGTTTTGGCATATTGAATACACCACAGGTAGCTTGCCAGGCTTTGCTGTGCGGGCGAGATACTCTCGGTAGCTTGCCAGGCTCTCCGAGAGGGGCGGAGGAATCGAACCCCGCTCGACTGGACTGGCTGCATGCAAGGCAAACGCCCTACCACTGTGCTATCGCTCCAGGCAACTTTGCCACATAAATAACAAATATGAATAATTTGGGCCAAAATACATAGTTTTATTGATTATCAAGTATGAATTTATGTATAGTTCTTCATTTCTGCTGACATTATCATACAAAAATAGCAATTCTATATGCCTATGACAGTATCATTATGTCATATTTTAGCCATTCTGATTAGCCTTTGAAACAGTCAATACCCTCCCATCACTTTGCCATACAAGCTACAGTACCTATAACAAGCTAGCTTGGAATGGGTCATTAAGAATAATTAATTTTCTACTAGTCTAGTCAACTACCAATAACCACAGCGCCAACTTTAGGTCAATTTTGTTAGGCTAGAATTTGGGTAGTTTTGATAGACGCACTCCTCACTTTTTTTTATATTCATGAGCTAAAATAGTTATCCACATTTAGTGCTACCCAAGACAGATAATTTTCTCTTCCTCTTCATAATCAAATTCTGATGGAATCGAAATTAGTAATTTTCAATCAGTAATCCACAGACCTCCACTACCTCCACTACCCAGCTGCCGCCATGCTCCAGGCCACTTTCCAGACACTCGGACTGAGACTCACACACAAGTGAAGCCCCACAGAACCAGATAAGCAGAACTCTCTGACCTTGGACTCCAGGCTCAATGGGACCCGGAAACAGAGATCCTCTGCCTGCTCCCACCAATCTCCAGCAACCCAGGGATTAAACCCAGAAGCCCCACCCTATCCTGCCCTGCCTGCTTCCACCAATCTCCGGTGACCCAGGGATCACATCCAAAAGCCCCACCCTACTGGTACCAGATAAATACCTCATTGGTAAACCTCCACTACCTCCACTACCCAGCCGCTGCCACACTCCAGGCCACTTTCTGGACACATCATAAGACATTTAATACCCATCTTCCAGGATTGCTGCACCATATTTGATGGGGTTCAAATATGGTTTGAACCATGGGAACACCTGCAAGGGCAATTAGAGGCCACCCTAAAAGCCTTCATTCCTCTAGGAGAGCCTGGCAAGCTACCGATAGTATCCCGCCTGCATGGCAGACCCTGGCAAGCTATCTGTGGCGTATTCAATATGCCAAAATAAAATGGGTCTCATTCCCCTGACCCTGAAAGAGCCACCAATATGGCAGCGTTAAGAAGGATGAGGCCGCCTGCTCACCCTTGGCGGCTCAGTGGCCACCATCCACCAGAGGCCATTGGACAGTCAGGTTTGTGCCCACAATGATGAGACATGTGGGGCCTCACGGGATGGGCGTGGAGCCGGCCCTTTCCTCCCCACCGCAACGAGACCCCAAGTCGCCGTCCACGAATGGTCTCTCTGGCTCCTGATCAAGCCACTTAATGGCCATAATCCAAGAGACTCAGAAACAAATCTCAGAACCCAGTGGCTTTTGGCAGAAATGTGTCCAGACCCTGCAGTAGGCTACTATCGCCAGGCCACCCCAGGGGGGAAAGGGAGTTGTTCCTCCTCCTACTCCCCCTAAGCGGCTCAGTGGCTGCCATCCTCCAGAGACCACTAGACAGTCAGGTTTGGGCCCTCAGTGATGAGACATGTGGGGCCTCACAGGATGGGAGTGGAGCTAGCCTTTTCTTCTGGGTCCCAATGAGACCCCACCCATGAACAGCCTTTCTGGCTCCTGATCAAGCTTCTTAATGGCCATGATCCCAGAGACTCAGGAACAAATCTCAGAACCCAGCAGATTTTGGCAGAAATCCCTCCAGATTTAAGTGTTAAAATTTTGGAATTTCAAAATCGTGCGGCCACTACTGCAGCCACACAACATCATATGTTATTCTTAACCAGCAATAGAAAACAAATTTCTACTGTTCCCTTTTCAGCAGATCTGAGTGTTGGGATAAAATCCCAAATAATAATGGTGGGTTGGTGTCAAAATATTGAATGTGATCAAAGTAGAGAGAAAGTAATGTGGAAATCATCTGCCCCACAAGTAGATGGAAGGTGTGGGATGGGGGAACATTGGGTTTTTTGGTGGTGGGGAATGGGCACTGGTGAAGGTATGGGTGTTTCATTATATTACCGAGACTTAAACCCAAAAAACTTTGTAACTGCTCTCACAGTGATTCAATAAATCAAATGATAAAAAATTTTTAGAAAGTAAGGTGAAGTTCAAGCCCAATTCAATTAGCTAATCAGTAGCTGAATAAATAGCAGTACTCCAACATAAAAAAAAAGGAAGAATGCAGAAGGAGAGGCTGATAAAATCTCAAGACCGAACTAGGCTGCCAAAAAGAAGATGGACTAAAATGACTGTCTGTACTTTCAATGCACGTACGCTGGCATCAGATGCACCCATCAAGAACCTGCTGGTGCAAGCACAAAAGATCAAGTACAACATCATTGGTCTGACCGAGATGAGAAGGCATCAACCACATCATGCCATTTCGACACTGGAGAAGAAATGTTGTTTGGAACATGTGACAAAAGAGGCGTCGGTGGTGTCAGTGTCCTTGTCAACACAAACTTGACCATGAGCATTGATTCATTCAAATGCCTAACAACCCAAATAGGATGATTACACTTGAATAGATGTGGCTCACTGCTGGCAGTTTCTATCTTCATTGTCTATGCATCAACATCCAATTATGATGAAGAAGAAATTGAGAGGTTCTACATGGAGCTGGAGAAGTTCTATAAAGAAGACCACACCTTCTACAATATCATTGTTGGTGATTTTAATGCCAAGATAGGACCGAGAAGATCAGCCAAAGAACTCCACATCAGGACCCATCGTCTAGAATGGAACGAACAGGGTGAGAGACTATCTGAGTTCATCATGTCGACCAAGACCATCCATGATAACTCACATTTCCAGAAGGTCGAATCTAAACGTTGGACATGGGAGTCTCCCCATGGACAGTTCCACAACAAAATTGACCACATCATATTCAATTGATGGTTTTGCCTGACTGATGTGCTGTTGTCCCAAAATTCCAAACGGGATCGGACCATCATCTCCTTCATGCAAAATTCTATTTCACGGAGTGGGGAGAAAGGGCTGCAAAGTTTAAGAAGAGAACTCCCAAAACGACCACCAACTGGGAGCTCTTTGGTACTATTGTGGAAACATGGGAAGATGCCATCGTTGACAACATTGATGAAGAATACGATCAACTGGTTCAGCACCTCCATGATTGTGCGAGGAATGCCGAGAGAGAGATAGCCACCAAAAAACACCTGTCTTCAACAACTCTCAAGCTCATTCACCAATGTGGCTTTGTGCAAGCCTCAGGCAACCGCAAGCAAATGTCTGAGCTCGCAAAGCAGTGCAGAGAAGTGATAAAGGAAGACCTCAAAGAGAGAAGAGCAGCAGTGCTGACAGATGCGGCAGAAGCCGGGAAAAGTATTCACAATGTCCACCTGCCTTTCACCAACTCCAAAACCAAGATAACTGCCCAACAATGTCCTGATGAATCTATCACATCTTCCAGAAGGGCAATGGAGAAGAATATCCATGACTTCTACTCGGATCTCTTCAATAGCCACATCCACCTACCCACATACCAAATTTCGAGGGATGGATATGTTGTTCCCAACAGTCTCCCTTCTGAAATCCAATACGTCATTTCATCGGTAAGGAAGCAAACAGCATCTGACCCAGACAAGGTCAGACCAGAACACCTAAAGAACCTGCCATCAGTACTCATCAATACACTGGCTCGACTCTTCACACACTACCTGTCTGAATGCAAGGTTCCATCCCAATGGAAAACCAGCAAGACTGTTCTACTTTACAAGAAGGGAGACATTGGCAACTATCGCCTGCTCTTCATGTTGTCCATCATCTACAAGTTGTTCACTCTAGTTATCCTGAATAGGATTGGCAGAACACTAGATGAAGGACAACCATGTGAGCAAACTGGGTTCCAAAAAGGATTCAGCACAATCTACCATCACTTAATCACTTAATCACTTAACTTCCCGTTAGTCGTCGATTTGCTCGAGCGGGCGCCAGTAACGTCTCCATTTGTCCCTGTCGCGTGCTAGTGTAGCCCAATGGCATCTGTTCGCTCCGGGAACATGAAGGGCCTCAAACCAATCGTTCATGATCTTCAGGAAGAAGTCTGACCATCTGGTAGGTGGGCGGCCACGCGGTCTCTTGACATCCCGTGGAATCCAATCAGTAACAGCTCTAGTCCAACGGTCGTCTTTAAATCTCATTACGTGACCAGCCCATCTGATTTTCGACACCTTGGCAAATGAGACAGCGTCCCTGATCCTTGATCGTCGACGGATGTCAGAACTCCGGATTCTTTCTCTCATTTGAGTGAAACATGATATTCCAAGCATAGCTCTTTCTAGTCTTCTTTGGGAGACCTGAATGGCGTTCTCATCTTGTTTGCGTAGGGCCCAGGTCTCTGAGGCATACATTAATGCAGGAAGAACAGTGGAATCAAAGAGATGTGCCCGGAGCCGGAGGTTCTTCGTCCTCTTAGCTATTTCTTCGACGTTCTTGAAGGCGTTCCAAGCCACTCTCTTCCTCCTGCGCAGCTCGGGTGCCAGGTCATTTGTCATGTTGACCTCTCGACCTAGGTAGACATAGCTGTTGCATTCGGAGATGGTCGTTCCATTGAGAGCGAATGGGGCGTCAGGAACAAGGCTGTTTCTCATAAACATTGTCTTCGTAAGATTCAGCTGTAGTCCTACCTTTCCACACTCACGGTCAAAGTCGGCCAGCATTTGTGCCTCTTGGCTGATGTTTGGTGTTATTAAAACAATATCATCAGCAAAGCGGAGGTGGTATAATTGCCGACCATCTATCTTCACTCCCATTCCTTCCCATTCCAGTCGTCGCATGATGTTCTCGAGGGTGGCACTGAAGAGTTTCGGTGAAATGGTATCACCCTGCCGCACCCCTCTCTTGACATCAACGATCACTTCTTTGTAGAATGGTGAGATCCTGGTAGTGAATCCGCAATACAGCTCACGGAGGATCCTGATGTATTGGGCTTGAATGCCCTGATTGGCTAGGGCTTCAATGACCGCTTCCGTCTCAACAGAATCAAAGGCCTTCTTTAAATCAATGAACGTTAAGCAGAGCAGCATCTTGAACTCCCGAGAAACCTCAATGAGCTTGGTTATTGTGTGGATATGGTCGATGGTGCTGAATCCTTTGCGGAACCCTGCTTGCTCGCATGGTTGTCCTTCATCTAGTGTTCTGCCAATCCTATTCAGGATGACTCGAGTGAACAACTTGTAGATGACAGACAATAGGCAGATCGGGCGATAGTTGCCAATGTCATGGATGTCTCCCTTCTTGAACAGTAGTACGGTCCTGCTGGTTTTCCATTGAGATGGAACCTTGCATTCAGACAGGTAGCGAGTGAAGAGCCGAGCCAGTGTATTGATGAGTACTGACGGCAGGTTCTTCAGGTGTTCAGGTCTGACCTTGTCTGGGCCGGGTGCTGTTTGTTTCTTTATCAACGAAATGGCGTGTCGGATTTCGGAGGGGAGAACGTTGGGAACAACATACCCATCCTGTGGAATTTGGTATGTTGGCAAGTGGACATGGCTATCGAAGAGATTTGAGTAGAAGTCATGGATAATCTTCTCCATTGCCGTTCTGGAGGATGTGATGGATCCATCAGGACGTCGGAGGGCAGTCATCTTGGTCTTATAGTTGGCGAAGGACAGGCGGGCGTTACGAATACTTTTCCCGGCTTCTGCCGCATCTACCAGTACTTCTGCTCTTCTCTCTTTGAGGTCTTCCTTGATCGCATCTCTGCACTGCTTTGCGAGATCGGACGTTAGCTTGCGGTTGCCTGAGGCATGCGCCAAACCACACTGGCGAATTAGCTCAAGAGTTTTCGAAGATAGGCGACTTTTTGTGGCTATCTCTCTCTTGGCGTTCCTCGCACATTCATGGAGGTGCTGAACCAGTCGATCGTATTCCTCGTCAATGTTGTCAACAATGGCATCTTCCCATGTTGCCGCAATAGTACCAAAGAGTTCCCAGTTGGTGGTCGTTCTGGGAGTTCTCTTTTTGAACTTTGCAGCCCTTTCTCCCCGCTCTGTGAAGTAGAATTTTGCACGAAGGAGACGGTGGTCCGATCCCGTTCGAAATTTTGGGACAACAGCGACATCAGTCAGGCAAAACCGTCGATTGAATATGATGTGGTCTATTTCGTTGTGGAATCGTCCACCGGGAGACTCCCATGTCCATCGTTTAGATTCTGCCTTCTGGAACTGTGAGTTACCATGAATGGTCTTGGTCGACATGATGAACTCAGACAGTCTCTCACCCTGTTCGTTCCATTCTAGGCCATGGGTTCCGATGTGAAGTTCTTCAGCTGATCTTCTCGGTCCTATCTTGGCATTAAAATCACCCACAATGATCTTGTAGAAGGTGTGGTCTTCTTTATAGAACTTCTCTAGCTCCATGTAGAACTTCTCAATTTCTCTTTCATCATAATGAGATGTTGGTGCGTAGACAACGAAGATAGAAACTGCAGGCAGTGAGCCACATCTATTCAAATGTAAACGTCCGATTCGGGTTGTTAGGCATTCGAATGAATCAATGCTCTTGGCCAAGTTTGTGTTGACAAGGACACCAACGCCTCCAACACCTCTTTTATCGCATGTTCCGAGGAACAATTCTTCTCCAGTGTCGAAAACGGCATGGTGAGATTCGTGCCTTCTTGTCTCGGTCAGACCAATGATGTCGTACTTGATCATTCGCGCTTGTACCATCAGGTCCTCGATGGATGCATCTGATGCTAGCGTACGTGCATTGAAAGTACAGACGATCATTTTTGTGGATCACGACTTCCACTACCCAGCTGTCACGACACAATCTACCATATCCACATGGAAACCAAGCTCATTGAGGTTTCTCAGGAGTTCAAGATGCCACTCTGTCTAACATTCATTGATTTAAAGAAGGCCTTTGATTCTGTTGAGACTGAAGTGGTCATTGAAGCCCTAGCCAAACAGGCCGTTCAAACTCAATACGTCAGGATCCTCCATGAGCTCTATTACGGATTCACTACCAGGATCTCACCATTCGACAAAGAAGTGATCATCCATGTCAAGAGAGGGGTTCGGCAGGGTGATACCATTTCACAGAAACTCTTCAGTGCCACCCTTTAGAATGTAATGCAAAGACTAGAATGGGAAGGAATGAGAGTGAAGATAGATGGTCGGCTACTACACCACCTCTGCTTCACTGATGACATCTTCAAATAACACCACACGTTAGCCGAGCAGCACAAATGCTGGCCGACTTTGACCATAAGTATGGGAAGGTCGGAGTGCAGCTGAATCTCATGAAGACAATGTTTATGAGAAACGGATTCATTCCTGACGTTCCATTCACTCTCAATAGAATGAACATCTCCGAATGCAACAGTTATGTTTACCTAGGTCGAGAAGTCAACATGATGAATGACCTGGCACCTGAGTTGCGCAGGAGAAAGAGAGCGGCTTGGAATGCCTTAAAAAGCATCAAAGAAATAGCTAAGAGGACTAAGAACCTCTGGCTCCGGGCACATCTTTTTGATTCCATTGTTCTTCCTGCATTAACATAGGCCTCAGAGACCTGGACCCTATGAAAGCAGGATGAGAACGCTATTTGGATCTCCCAAAGAGGAATCAAAAGAGCTATACTTGGAGTATCACGCTTCACTCAAGTGAGAGAAAGAATCTGGAGTTCCAACTTCCATCAACAATCGAGAATCAGGGATGTTGTCTCATTTGCCAAGGCGTCGAAAATCAGATGGGCTGGACACCTAATGCAATTTGGAGATGACCACTGGACTAGAGCCATTACTGACTGGATTCCACAGGACGTCAAAAGATTGCGTGGCTGCCCACTTATGAGATGGTCAGACTTCTTCGTCAAGACCCTAAGTGAATGGTTTGAGGCTCTTCATGTTCCTGGAGCGAGCAGACGCCATTGGGCTACACTAGCACGTGACAAGGACGAATGGAGACATTACTGATGCCCACACAAGCAAACCAATGAGTAACGGGATGTCAAGTGATCAAGTGATCCTCATATCAGACCTGACCTGCAGATATTAAAAAGGTTTGGAAACTAGTCTGGAGAGATATTAGAGCAGGTAGGATGCTTGCCTTATGTGTGGCTGACTGGAGTTCAATCACTAGCACTCCATATGGACCCCTGAGCCCTGCCTGCTAGGAGTGATCCCTGAGCATAGAGCCAGGAGTAAGCCCTACGCACCATCATGTGTGGCCCCAAACAAAATAAATTGAAAACTACACATCAGAACATCAAATGAGAACTAAGGAAAGGCATGTGTAATCAGGTACATAAAAGGTGCTCCACTCCATGATGGCAGCATAACCCATCTCTCAGAAAGCACAAGGCTGCTCTGGTCTCAGACTAATTCAGAGTAAAGTCATAGAGAATGGCTAAAATGGGGTTCGGAGCATTGGTTCGACTTTCAGATCCTCCATTTTGTAGTTGTTACCTGGCCCTATTGCTTAACCTCTCTGAGTCTCAATTTCCTTGCCAGTAAGCAAGACATGGCACATATTCTTTAGACTGCTACTAAAAATGGAACAAATCAATGTATGTGAAGTATTCACAACAGTGCCTGGAGCATAGCAAGCTCTGTATTAGATTTGTTGCTGTCATCATCACAGTCGACTCTCTCCTAGTAACCCAGATATTTGAGAGTAATTGAAGCAGCCCCTGGTTGATTTAAATTTCTGCGTTCTTTCATAAAAACTGTTATTAGAAGTGTAGCTTCTAGGTAACCACTAAGTTCTTAGCACAATCCCTTCAAGCTGTAGATGTTCATTCCCTATGAGAGTTTGGTGGAACTCTGGTATACAATAGAAAAACTCTTAGACCCATACCAAGAAACAAGCTTGGATGAGAAGAGTCATGATATCATAGCTTGTGCTGAAACAAACAAACAAAAATGGAAATACCCAGGTTGCCATCAACAAGAGAGTGAACTAAGTCCAAAAGGACGCAAACAACAGGGGTTGGAGAAATACAATATAGCAGGAAGGGCACTTGCTTTGCATGTGGCCAACCTAGGTCTGATCTCTGGTTTGATTCTTTATGCTTCCTTCAAATCTTACCAGGAGTGATCCCTGAGCTCAAAGCCTGGAGTAGATTATCAGCACAGCAGGGTGTGGCCAAAAAAGGAAAGAACAACCAACTGAATGAATGGGGATAAAGTATGTTACACGTGGTCACCTGAACAAATTTCACAAATAGGAGACTGGATTTTTCAAAGTCATTCAATGGGGCTCAGGAGATAGTACAGCAGATCGGGCACTTGTCTTGCTCACTGCTGATCTGGGTTTCATCATTAGCACCACAAACAGTCTCCTGAGCAATTACCAGGAGTGATCCCTGAGCACAGAACCTAGAGGAAGCCCTGAGCACTGCTGGGCTTGGCCCAAACACCAAAATTAAATTAAATTAAATGTAAAAGCCTCTTAATGAATATGGTAAGAGTCTGATGTACTTACAGATGGTTCAAACACTTGTAAAACTTGCTTTTAAAAATCAGGAATGCACTCATAGGCAATGCACAAAATGATAGTCGTTACTTCTGAGAGAGGGGTCCAGTTTTATTGGCATCTCTGAGGGAGTAATGATGTATTTCTTAATTTTGATGGTAAATCTGTAAACATCCACTTTATTGCAAACCTTAATAACATATGTTATGTAGTCATAAGAATTCTGAACATTTTAGAGCTGGAATGATAATAGTACAGTGGGTAGAGCACTTGCCTTGCATGCTGTCAACCCAGGCTCGATCCCCAGCATCTCGTATGGTCCCTCTGATCACCGCCAGGAGTGATTCCTGAGTGCAGAGTCAGAAGAAAGCCCTGATCATTTCCAGGTGTGGCCTTCCCCCCAAAAAAGTGGTGCTGTGGGCTGGTTTCTGGGCTTCTGCTCCCAGTACAGTGGCTTCCAGTGCAGGGCTGTGTAAGTGGAGCCAGGTCCTGCCAATCATACATTCACTAACGTTTTCTGGTTTTCTTATTCCAGGAAGGTAACAGCAGCGTGTCTGGATAACACAGATGTCTCCTCTCACTAATCTTACTTAACCATCACCTCACAGAGCAGGAGGTGGGTCCCTGGTCTCTATTTTGCAAAGAGAAAACGGAAGCACCAAACTACTACAGTACCCTGGGGACAACTATGTGATCTTGGTGCATAGAGGACCCCAGTCTCCTGTTTCCTTCCTGGCCTCTGCTCGGCTTAACCCCCTGGAGCCCCACCAGCATTGATTTATCCTCTCTAAATGCTCCGCAAGTTTGTTCTTCTGGAAGTCCTAGAGCTATAAATCTTCCATTTAAAAAACAAGACGGGAATGGCACCTCTGGGATTCAAACCAACTCTCCTGGTTACAGGTTCCGGCTCTGGACGGGCTCTAGATGGGATTGAAACCCATTCTTGATGCACCTACTGGGACCAGCCCTGGAGTGCATCCTCTTCTCCCTCCTCCCCAGGAGAACCCCAGGGCCGGCACCTTGCAGCCACCCCGCTTTGTTCTGCATCATTTATTTATTTCTAGGATGTGGGTCTGGGAGAGGAAAGAGAGGATGAGGAGGAAGTGATTTTTCTTTTTAATAGGTGTGCACTTCTGGCTCTGGGTTGAATCAATGTGAGCAGCTTTGAACACCTTCCCTGACACTCCACCCTCTCCTCGCTGCTTCCTTCCATTGTAAATAATTCAGGCAAAATGAAATAATCATGTGCTGCTAATTACAACTCCCCCCTCTCTGCAAAGTGAAGGATTTCTGAATGTTGGTCCCTGGATGGTATGGGTTTGGGGGCGCCCTAAGCTGCACTCTTACTGGGAGCAAGTGGAAGCTGAGATGTGCGTGGTCACTGAAGGTAGGGTGCTGGCTAAAGGCTCTGTCTGGGCTGGACTCCTAAACTGAAGGACAAGGACAGCAAAGAGCCACTTCCTGTGCTTCTCTGGAGAGACTTGGCATTCGAATAAGGGGCATGGAAGCTGCATGAACTGAGTTATGTCCTCTCCAAACAAATTTCTCCTTATTTTTCATCCTAGGTGTGAGAACAAATCATATATATATATGTATAATCATATATATATAGATAAATATATATATATATGTATGTATCTTGGAGAGCCCAGCAAGCTACTGAGAGAATCCCACCCTCATGGCAGAGCCAGGCAAGCTACCCTTGGCATATTTGATATGCCAAAAACAGTAACAATAAAGGGTCTCATTCCCCTAACCCTGAAAGAGCCTCTAATACTTTGGGAAAGATGAGTAAGAATAGGCTGCTAAAATCTCAGGACTGGGACGAATGGAGACATTACTGGGGCCCGCTTGAGTAAATTGATGAACAACAAGATGAGATTGAAACAGTGATACAGGTGTGAGAACTAAGTTTTGGTGGTGATGGTGGTGGTGGTAACGGTTTGGTTTGCGGATCTGGGGAGCGAGTCCCGGCAGCCCCACCCACATTCCACTATTCCCACCATGTAAGCTCACTGCCTAGTTAAATATTCTGGATTTTCTGGAGCAACATCTCTAAACTCTACGATACTAAATGTACCAGTAGGAGCTTACCAGATTGGATGGGAATGTAATGGGGAACCAACTAAGCACCATTAACAAAAATGTTAACACACAAGACTCAACTAGCAACAACTAGTTAACACTCAGACATGTCCCTATGGTGAGATACAGCAATTTTCACAGATTTTTCCTATAGAAGTATTTTTTGATAATTCCACTAGGTATCTACTGCTAACAAACAACATCAAATAAATTATTCTGTGCCTGCTTTGGGGACAGGCTTGAACGGTGGTTCGAAAATCGGAGACAAAGGTGGAGGGAGGCTGACAGCTGTGGGATTGGGTATGGAATATCAAATGCCTATTACAAATGCATCATGAACAACTTTGTAAACCACAGTGTTTAAATAAAGTTGGGGAGGGGGGGTGGTACTTGTTTCCATCCTAACGAACCTTAAGAGACCAAAACAGGACGTTTTCCAGTTTCCAGCCGACAAATGCTCGTTTGTTTCATTTTTCTCTTCCACTGGAAGTTCAGAGTTACTCACAGGGAAGGTTTATGGAGAGAAGGAACAAGAGCCTATGCAGGGGGTTACCTATGGGTCCTTTTTCTTCATATTCATAAAAATTTCACATTAAAATATTGAAAAACACAATAGGTGGAATAAATCCCATGATAGCAGTAGTTTTTTAAAAGGGGAGAAATGTTTGTCATACCACCTGCTCCGCAAGACAGAGTCCAGGGCTGGACCTGGGGTTTTCTTAGTTCCATTTTCTATCCTATCCAGGCTCTGTGACTGCCTCTGGGAGCACAAACAACAAGATGCCAACCCAAGCAACAGTGCAGGTGGTAAAACCATGGGATGCCCTAGGAGGGCTGTGAATGAGGGAGGACAGATGAGCCTGGGGGAAATCTAAGTACCATGTGTGAACTCACTGCATGGGTTGCAAAATATAAATTATTCCAACTCAAATTTTTTAAATGCTCCATTTAAATAATGCAAATGTTAGAATACTGAAAAATATCTATATGTTTTATTCTGTGTATGTGTGTAAAAAAGGTAAAGGCCCTCCCGTTGTTCATCGATTTGCTCGAGCGGGCCCAGTAACGTCCCCATTGGAGACTTTGTTGTTACTGTGTCTGGCATATCGAATACATCACGGGGAGCTTGCCAGGCTCTGCCGTGCGGGCGAGATACTCTCGGTAGCTTGCCGGACTCTCCGAGAGGGGCGGAGGAATCGAACTCAGGTCGGCCATGTTGGCTGCGTGCAAGGCAAACGCGCTTTACCTTTATGTGTGTAAAAGGGGATGGATTGACTCATACTCTGTGAAACTCAGGGTTTATTCTGACTCTGTGCTCAAGGGACACTTCTGGGAGTGCAGTGCCAGAGATTGAACCGGCATTGGCCATTCGCAAGTGAAGTGCCTTAATCCCCTGAAGTGTCTATAATTTCTCTCCAACGCTGTGTGTTCTACTTTTGAGTACAGCAAAGTGTGCTGATTGGTTTACCATATTTAGTATTATTATCACTAGGGGAAGAGGCATTCACGTTTCTTACTCGTCTATGTTGAATAACAGCAGATATTTCAAAAGATTTCTTCTGACATCCAAAATGCTGCATAATTGTTTCGAACATTATTAATTCTTTCCGAAGAACTCTGATATCTGGCCTAACTTGTGTTCACCTTGATTTTCCACCTCAGTGCCCCAGACATTGATTCCATCATTTACTTGTTCAACCATTCTTTATCCCTTTGTTCATGCACATACATTTCCTATTCAAAAAAAATCCACTAAACACGTGCTGCATGCAAGGTACTGAACAGAATGCTCGATGGACACAAAGGTAAGGTAAAGGTAAAGGCCCTCCCATTGGTCGTCAATTTGCTTGAGCAGGCCCAGTAACGTCTCCATTGGAGACTTTGTTGTTACTGTGTCTGGCATATCAAATACTCTCGGTAGCTTGCCGGGAGGCACAGAAATTTCCTCAATTCTCAGAACCAAGACATTAGTTCAGGACCACAGAGATGGTGCAGTGATCAGGGACTCCTGTGCAAGGTGTGCCTTTGGGCTCTGTAGTCCCACTTACCTGGAACTTAGCATTAAGTCAGGGTTAGCACTGCAGAGTGGACCCTGAGCCCCTCAGCACTATGTGGGAGTACCCCACCCCCGCCCCCATCCCCGCCGAAAAGACATGGCATGGGCCAGATAGGTAGTGCATAGGTTAAGACACTTGCCTTGTATGCAGCCTATCCTGGTTTGACCTGGCACCACATATGTTCTCCCAAACACCTCCAGGAGTGATCTCTTAGCACAGAGGTGGGAGTCAACCCTGAGCACCAGCAGGTGTGGCAGGTGTAGCTCAAAAACAACAACAACAACAACAACATCAAAGGCTGGTTCATTTGCTCATTTATGTTCCCAATTTTTATACTAAGGACTGCTGTGCTCCAAACATAATGATTGAGTCCTATAAACCTGCTTTACTTTTAAGATTTTAATCACAAAGAGAGAAACAAGCCCAGAATAAATACAGAGACAATGCAAACGCTAAGAGGCTGGGGAAATACAGTGCTGGGAGGCTTAGAAGTAGAGTTCCCACTTCCTGCAGGAGAGCAAGACTGTTTCCTGGAAGAAGAGGTGGTTTGAGGAAGTCACTGGAGGTGTTTTAACTCAGGAAGACAGGAGAAAAGGAGGAATTTGTTCAGAGAAATAAATCATGTGCCATCCCATTAAGTCCTAGGAAGGGCAGGTTAGCTGGACAATATGCCAAGTGAAAGGAAGTGAGGGTGAAGAGATTAGGAAAGTAGGTCACGGAGTGGACAGAGGTTGTGACTGTCAGGTTAGGCCAAAAGCTCAGGCCTCAACTGCCATCCCAGTTAAGGGCGGACTGCAGACTCCAGGCTCTGCCTTTTGGGGGAAGGGCAGAGTCCCTCTATCCATACATGTAAATGCTTAAAAGCCTGTTTATTATACCCACTCTGTAATTGGTGCTCCATGTTATGGGAAGTAATTATGTCATCAGTTATAATGCCAGGTAGCCCCCAACACCAGAATCCACTTACATTTCAACTTAGCTCCTCTCCTTAAATGTTTACCTGATAGTCCAATTCATCTTCAGCATGATGGATCTTTTACAAAAGCTACACAATTACCCCAGGGGAAAAAAGGAAAGGATTCATTCTATATGGAGCAGGGATTTGTAGCAGGAGTGATAGGAAGATCCTGAATTTAGAGCAGGAAGGGAACTTAGCTCTGGCTCCGCCACTTAGCATTGGACAAGGCACATGTTCTCTGAACTTTGTTTCCTATCTTCCTATGAAATGAAGGGCATGAACGATATCCAATCTCACTCAGACACAAAATATTGGGAAAACAGAAGCTATTATTACATTTAGATAAAAGTTTGGAATGGTTAATATTGATCCATCATCTGACAGAAATAAATTCTGCATAGATTTTTCTTTCTGAATGATGCACTTTTGTTTTCAAGTCACTTATAAAAAAATTTTTAATCCACATTGAATTTCTTTCTTCTGCTTTTGGGTTTTTTTTTTTTCTGTTGTTTGGTTTTTTTGTTTTGTTTTGTTTTTGTTCTTTTGGGAGTTCTCTTTCCTTCTTAACTCTAGTTCTTTATCTTGTTATTGTTGTTTATAATTAAATCTAGGAGGAAAGAGAGGTTTGTGTTTGTAATTTGCATTTTGAAGCAGATCATGAATGCCTTGAGTCTCGACTAAGAGCTTAAAATCATACTCTTGAGGTTTGGGAGCATGTCTCAGTAGCGGTGCACTTTTTTGAGGCCCTAATCCCTAGCATTGCATGGCCCTTTGAGAAACTGGTTGTAGCATCATAGGCCCCCATCACCAGTGGGTATGGTCCCTATAAAAAAAAGAGAACTGGAGAGATAGTACAGGTCGAGTGTTTACCTGGCATGCAGTCAATCCAGGTTCAACCTAGGCCACTGCATATAGTCCCCTAAGCGCCACCAGGCATGACTCCTGAGCACAGAACCAGGAGTTAGCCCTCAGCACTGCCAGGTGTTGCAAAAAACAATATGAATAAAATGAAACACTAAAGGGTGAAGGAAAATAACTTTGGTACTTATGTGAAAGATTTATTCATTTGAACAAATGCTTTTATCTTTTGATATGATTTTTGTCACATTTTGGTTACACTCACTGCACCTTCACTTGATCACTTGGCACTTGACATTCCATTACTCATCGATTTGCTCAAGCGGGCGCCAGTAACGTCCCCATTTGTCCCTGTCAAGTGCTAGTGTAGCCCAATGGTGTCTGCTCGCTCAGGAACATGAAGAACCTCAAACCGTTCATTCAGACAAAGAAGTCTGACCATCTCATGGGTGGGCGGCCATAAGATCTTTTGACATTCTGTGGAATCCAGTCAGTAATGGCTCTAGTCCAGCAGCCGTCTCCAAATCGCATTATGTGTCCAGCCCATCTGATTTTCAACGCCTTGGCAAATGAGATAGCATCCCTGATTCTCAATTGTCAACGGAGGTCGGAACTCCAGATTCTTTCTCTCACTTGAGTGAAGCATGATACTCCATGCATAGCTCTTTTGATTCCTCTTTTTGAGACCCGAATAGTGTTCTCATCCTGTTTTCATAGGGCCCAGGTCTCTGAGGCATATGTTAATGCAGGAGGAATGGTGAAGTAGAAGAAATGTACCCAGAGCCCTCTTAGCTATTTCTTTGATGCTCTTGAAGGCATTCCAAGCCGTTCTCTTTCTCCTGTGCAACTCAGGTGCCAGGTCATTCGTCGTGTTGACTTCTCGACCTAGGTACACATAACTGTTGCATTCGGAGATGTTCATTCTGTTGAGAGCAAATGGAACATCAGGAACAAGTCCGTTTCTCATAAACATTGTCTTTGTGAGATTCAACTGGAGTCCGACCTTTCCACACTCACGGTTGAAGTCAGCCAGCATTTGTGCTGCTTGGCTAATGTGAAGTGTTATTAGAATGATTTCATCAGTGAAGCGAAGGTGGTGTAGTTACCGACCGTCTATCTTCACTCCCATTCCTTCCCATTCCAATTATCACATGACATTCTCGAGCGTGGCACTGAAACGTTTTGGTGAAATGGTATCACCCTCCCAAATCCCTCTCGACATGGATGATCACTTCCTTGTAGAATAGTGAGATCCTGATAGTAATACAGCTCGTGGAGGATCCTGATATATTGAGTTTGAACAGCCTGTTTGGCTAGGGTTTCAATGACTGCTTCAGTCTCAACAGAATCAAAGGCCTTCTTTAGATCAACAAACATTAGACAGAGTGGCATCTTGAACTCCCAAGAAACCTCAATGAGCTTGGTTACCATGTGGATATGGTCGATAGTGCTGAATCCTTTTTGGAACCTGGCTTGCTCGCATGGTTTTCCTCCATCTAGTGTTCTGCCAGTCCCATTCAGGATGACTAGAGTGAAAAGCTTGAAGACGACAGACAACAGGCAGATCGGGTGATAGTTGCCAATGTCATGGATATCTCCCTTCTTGTACAGTAGAACAGTCCTGCTGGTTTTCCACTGGGATGGAACCTTGCATTCAGACAGGTAGTGTATGAAAAGCCGAGCCAGTGTATTGATGAGTACTGAAAGCAGATTCTTCAGGTGTTCAATTCTGACCTTGTCTGGGCTGGGTGCTATTCTCTTCTTTACCGACAAAATGGCGTGTTGGATTTTGGAAGGGAGAACATAGGGAGAATATCAGAGAGCCCAGAAAGCTACCGAGAGTATCCTGCCTGCACGGCAGAGCTTGGCAAGCTATCTGTGGCGTATTCAATATGCCAAAAACAGTAAATACAACAGTAAATACACTGCACCTTACTGAGAAAAAAATGAACAAGATACTCTCTTTACTTCAAGACATGGCGAATCTAGGAGAGGGATGACAAACTTGCCTGACAAACAGCCACTTGTACCCACTGATGGGGGCTGAAGAGGGAGTGCTGAGTATCATGGAGAAAGCCAATCACATCAACAAATTTGATGGAGGGTTCTGTTTGGGGGGATGGGAGTGGTTTGTTTTGGTTTGAGGGTCATAACTGGAGAGATCACTCCTGGTGGGGCTCAGGGATCATACATGGTGCTGGGAATCAATCCAAGACCTGCTGTATACAAGCCAAGTGCCTGAAACCCTACGTTAACTCTCTGGTCCAACCTGGACCTATTTTTATCAAAGTTGTACCAAACATGTTGTTGCATATCTTGACGACTGGAGGGCATCATAAGTCAAGATGTGATGAAGGATAGAGAAGGCAGGCAAGAATCCCTGTGTGGGTGAAATCTTGCAGACAGGTTAGTCTGGAAAGAAGGCCTGAGATGATATTAGTGGTCCTGGGACCTGGAGCCACTGACCCAGTGAAACTATGAGTCTACAGTCCAACATAGAAATAAAGGGATGCTCTCCATACAGCTCTCTCGGTCTTTCATTTTTTTTTATTACTCTGCATTGCTGGGAGTTGTTTATTTTGAGGAACTGCCATGACCACACCTGGCAGTGCTCAGGAGGCAATATAGAGCTGGGAATCAAACTTGGAACATGAACATGGAAATTAGGTGCTCCAGACTCTTGGTAGTATCTCCTCCCATTAATATTTCTTCAACAGCCCAATGCTTAAGCACCCATGCTGTGGGAGCTCAGTCTCATTACCACAGATAGCAGTGAGTATGATCACCAAGCAGTAACTGTCTGCACTGTCCTTCCATTGTTCATTGATTTGCTCAAGCAGGCCCAGTAACATCTCCTCCATCGTGAGACTTGTTGTTACTGTGTTTGGCATATCGAATACATCACAGGTAGCTTGCCAGGCTTTGCTGTGCAGGCGAGATATTCTCGGTAGCTTGCCAGGCTCTCCGAGAGGGGCAGAGGAATCGAACCCAGCTCTGCCAGGCCGGCTGCATGCAAGGCAAATGCCCTACCACTGTGTCAGAGGGGGCAGGACTACCTTTCAATACTGGCACGTAGCTGAAGGGAGAGGATTCCACAAAGCAGGTCGAAGCAGCTGGAGCTGGGTGGTAGGGGTAAGGGGTGGCGAGACAGCAAAGGTCACCCTCCATCCCTGCTAGATTAGCTGTTCTATTGAGAAAGACTGAAGTGTGGCTCAGGGTACAGTGTATGCTTCACATGAATGGGGCCTCAGGTTTAATCTCTAGTAGCTCCACCACCACCAAATATAATTGTGAACTTCCCCCACCTTTTGCTTTGTTGTGTATAAGTAAATCACTGTGACAGCGAAGGCTTCAAATGTGCTCGTGTGGTGGGGCAAGCATCACCTTGAGGTTCAGTCCTCATGTGCCCGTTGGTACAAATCAGAGCAAGGCCAACCCTTCCGACTAAAGCAGAGCCAACTGCAGCCAGTCTGCAAACTCACAAAGAGAAAGGACATCACACGGTTCACACAAACTGAAAATTCAAGCAATGCAAATTGAAGAATCCAACATTGCAAACCCAAGACAGCCCCATCCCCCATTCAAAGCAATGGTTTGCTCCAGTTTTGACCAAAATAAAGCACAACTGTCAACAAAATCCAGGGTACATGTTTAGTTCTGCAGAGCATGCTTCTGGAACTCCTAGGAATTTTTCCTTCAGGGTCTCATGCTCTGTGTGTGTGTGTGTGTGTGTGTGTGTGTGTGTGTGTGTGTTTAAGCTTTAAATACTATGATTTACAAAGTTCCTAAAACGGCTCTTTCAGGTATTCATTATTCCAACACCAATCCCATCACCAGTGTGACTTTCCTTCTATCATTGTCCCCAGTTTCCCTCCCACCCTCAAGCCTGAGCCCTTGCCAGGCACAAAATACTTTATATTGTTTGTTACAATACACAGTAAAACATAAAGTTACTCTTACATGATTCATTCCATTTGTAGTGGGGTTGTCGCTGGGATGTATGGTGGTACATGAAGTCTAACTCTGAGGATGCTCACTCACGCTGGCTCTCTGAGGTTTTTCTTTTTAATATAACCTTTTATTTTGAAATAACTATGGACTTACAGAAAAGTTGCATAAATAGTACAGACAATTCCCGAATTCCCTTGCTTAGCTTCCCCTAAAGCTAGTATTTATTTGGATTTTACCAGTTTTTCCAGTAAGGTCCTTTTTCTGTTCTAGGACCCAATCCAGAATCCCACTTTGTTGTTCTCCTTCATTTCTTCTCATCCAGAACAGCTTCTGAGTCTTGGTATTTGTGCCAATGACAGACATTCTTCAAGATGACTGGTCAATTCATTCAAATAATGGATTTATCTGATGTTTCTCCATAACTGGAGTAGGGTTTTACATTTTAGTAAGAATTCCATGGAGGGACTGGAGAGATAGCACAGTGGGTAGGGCGTTTGCCTTGCACACAGCCAACTCAAGTTCAATTTCCAGCATCCCATATGGTCCCCTGAGCACTACCAAGGGTAATTCCTGAGTGCAGAGCCAGGAGTGACCCCTGTGCATCATCGGGTGTGACCCAAAAAGAAAATAAATAATTTCATGTAAGTGGGACCTGAGTGATAGCACAGTGGGTAGAGCGCTTGCCTTGCACACGGCTTCAATCCCTGACATTCCATATGGTCCCCTGAACACCGCCAGAAATAAATTCCTGAGTAACCCTTAAGCATCACCAGGTGTGTGTCTTCCCCCGGAAAGAATTCCACAGAAGTGAGGTTGTGTCTTCCTCAGTGATTGCTGGGGGTTGTTGTCTTTCCCAGAGATGTTCATCTTCCTGCTCTCACCATTATAAAGTGACTGATTTTTCTTAATAGATGTGTGGGGAAAGGTACTTTGAGACTCCAATATTCTGTTTCTCCCCAAAGCTCCACCTGCTGATTTAGCATCCATGGGTGGACCTTGCTTGAAACAAACATTACTGGGGCATTTGCTGAACAGTAACTCATTTAAGTTGAAACTAGAGGGAAGCAGCTAATGAACCATCCCTGAGCTTACCAACCTCAATTTAACCCATAATGAGGTTTGAACTAAGCATGCAAAGAGGTAAGAAAGGTCCAGCTCCTGAAACTAAGGAACCACAGTCATACTTTCTGAGCTGTTCTGTGGCGTCATTTCAACAGCAACCAACACAGCATGCTCAGAAGGCAAAGGGGAGGACTGGGCAGCACCACCAATGTCTCTCCTCCTCCAAGAGGATAAGCTGTGGCGCTGACCTGGAAAACATAGGATTCTGTTGGGCACAACTAGAGACACGAAAGATCCCACCAGCACCCTTGTTTTCCCTTTGTAATTAGAGGCACAAAGAAGCCGCCTCTTGGCGCGCCACCCCACAAGCAGAGCCCCCGACAACATTCTCATCTTCAATAACTCTTTCCCTTTATCTCACTCGGCCTGATGCCTAATAAGCTGATTGCTATTTACTTTGGACCAACAGCTAATCTGTTAATGATTGATTTTAAATTTTTACAGCCATTTGTCTCTGGCAGAACCTGAGACTGCAAATAGCAATCCTGGCCTACCTGATGAATTGGCTTTTTCTTTAAAAAAAGAAAAAAGAAAAAGAAAGATTTAAGGCAAGTCCCCATGGTAGCAATCTGCTGACAAACAATTGACATTAAAGGAGCAATTTCAATGCAAAAAAAAAAAAAAAACAGAAGAAAAGAAATGGTGAGTCTTCTTCTAAAATGCACCTGTCTTTGAAATTGTCAGCAAATAATCCAAGTGGACATTTTGTTTATGGTGGCTTGGGGCAAAGACCCTCCTAATATGAAGCAAATTGCAATGTACCATACATTGATAGAGCCACAAATTCTTTTATTTGTTTTTTTTGTTTTGTTTTGTTTGGGAGCCACATCCAGCACCTAGTGATTTTTTTATAGGGGTGGTTGGGGGAGTGGATTACTCCAGACTCTGTACTCAGGAATTACTCCTGATGGTGCTTGGAGGACCATCAAAATGGATGCTGGGGATTGAACCCAGGTTTGCCTCATGCTAAGCAAACAGACACTTTACCCACAGTACTTGTCTCTGGCCCCCAAGAGTGCTTCAAATTCTTAACAAAATTGATGCTCAGTACCCCACTGGAACCAGGATTTCTAAATTTAATGCCATTACTGTCCTTTCCAGTGGTGTGAATGTACACACCAGATGAACTCTGCATTTTTTTGTGTGCATATAGAATCTGTGCAAAAAGTGAGTTTTGCTTTTCATTTGAAAAAGTGAAGACAATGCTTATTTTAATTGACAGCATACAGCAGTGCTCTGCAACTTAATCACTGCTTCTGAAAGTGGAATGGTGGATAACTACTGTGTGTTGAAAAGAAGAGGGAACACTGGCGTGAAAGTTCGGTGAGCATCTACAAACTCTGCTTCTTCTGCAAACTGAAACACCCCAAAGGCACCATCATTAATTTTTTAAAAATAGAATGACCCCAACTGGGAACTCTTTGGCACTATTGTGGCAACATGGGAAGATGCCATTGTTGACAACATTGACGAGGAATACGATCGACTGGTTCAGCACCTCCATGAATGTGCGAGGAACGCCAAGAGAGAGATAGCCACAAAAAAAGCCTGTCTTCGAAAACTCTTGAGCTAATTCGCCAGCGTGGTTTGGCGCATGCCTCAGGCAACCGCAAGCTAACGTCCGAGCTCGCAAAGCAGTGCAGAGATGCGATCAAGGAAGACCTCAAAGAGAGAAGAGCAGAAGTACTGGTAGATGCGGCAGAAGCTGGGAAAAGTATTCGTTACGCCCGCCTGTCCTTCGCCAACTACAAGACCAAGATGACTGCCCTCCGACGTCCTGATGGATCCACCACATCCTCCAGAATGGCAATGGAGAAGATTATCCATGACTTCTACTCAAATCTCTTCGATAGCCATGTCCACTTGCAGACATACCAAATTCCACAGGATGGATATGCGTTCCCATCGTTCTCCCTTCCGAAATCCGACACGCCATTTCATCGGTAAAGAAACGAACAGCACCCGGCCCAGACAAGGTCAGACCTGAACACCTGAAGAACCTGCCGTCAGTACTCATCAATACCCTGGCTCAGCTCTTCACACACTACCTGTCTGAATGCAAGGTTCCGTCCCAATGGAAAACCAACGGGACCATACTACTGTTCAAGAAGGGAGACATTCATGACATTGGCAACTATCGCCCGATCTGCCTATTGTCTGTCATCTACAAGTTGTTCACTCGAGTCATCCTGAATAGGATTGGCAGAACACTAGATGAAGGACAACCATGCGAGCAAGTCGGGTTCCGCAAAGGATTCAGCACCATCGACCATATCCACACAATAATCAAACTCATTGAGGTTTCTTGGGAGTTCAAGATGCCGCTCTGTTTAACGTTCATGGATTTAAAGAAGGCCTTTGAACCTAAATGCCCAAGAACACATGACTGGTTAAAGAAACTTTGGTACATCTACACAATGGAGTACTATGTAGCTGTTAGAAAAGATGAAGTCATGAAATTTACATACAAGTGGTACAATATGGAAAGTATCATGCTAAGCGAAATGAGTCAGAAAGAGAGGGATAGACATAGAAAGATTGCATTCATCTGGGGGATATAAAGTAACAAAGTATGAGATTAATACCCAAGAATAGCTGAGATCAGCACCAGGTGGATTACTCCATAACTTAGAGGCCAGCCGGGTATCCTAGAGGAAAGGGCAGTTCAGATAGAGAAGGGAGCACCAAATAAAGGATGTTTGGAGGATCCTCCCAGGAGGGGAGACGCATGTCAAAAGTAGACTATGGACTGAACATGTTTGCCACTCAATGCCTCTTTTGCAGACCACAACACCCAAACGGAGAGAGAGAACACAGGGGATTGCCCTGCCACAGAGACAGGGGGGATGGGGGGATGGGGTGGGAGGGATATTATCCATGGTGGTGGAAAATGGGCACTGGTGGAGGGATGGGTATCTGATCATTGTATAATTGAAACCAAAGCACAAAAAATTGTAAATCTACAACTTTAAAAAAAAATAAAATAAAATAAAGGGAAAAAAAAAAAGAAGGCCTTTGATTCTGTTGAGATGGAAGTGGTCATTGAAGCCCTAGCCAATCAGGGCATTCAAGCCCAATACATCAAGATCCTCCGTGAGCTGTATTGCGGATTCACTACCAGGATCTCACCATTCTACAAAGAAGTAATCATTGATGTCAAGAGAGGGGGTCGGCAGGGTGATACCATTTCACCGAAACTCTTCAGTGCCTCCCTCGAGAACATCATGCGACGACTGGAATGGGAAGGAATGGGAGTGAAGATAGATGGTCGGCAACTATACCACCTCCACTTTGCTGATGACATTGTTTTAATAACACCAAACATCAGCCAAGCGGCACAAATGCTGGCCGACTTTGACCGTGAGTGTGGAAAGGTAGGACTACAGCTGAATCTTACGAAGACAATGTTTATGAGAAACAGCCTCATTCCTGATGCCCCATTCGCTCTCAACAGAACGACCAACTCTGAATGCAACAGCTATGTGTACCTAGGTCGAGAAGTCAACATGACAAATGCCCTGGCACCCGAGCTGTGCAGGAGGAAGAGAGCGGCTTGGAACGCCTTCAAGAACGTCGAAGAAATAACTAAGAGGACGAAGAACCTCCGGCTCCGGGCACATCTCCTTGATTCCACTGTTCTTCCTGCATTAACATATGCCTCAGAGACCTGGGCCCTACGCAAACAGGATGAGAACGCTATTCAGGTCTCCCAAAGAAGAATAGAAAGAGCTATGCTTGGAATATCACGTTTCACTCAAATGAGAGAAAAAATCCGGAGTTCCGACATCCGTTGACGATCAAGAATCAGGGACGCTGTCTTGTTTGCCAAGGTGTCTAAAATCAGATGGGCTGGTCACGTAATGAGATTTAAAGACGACTGCTGGACTAGAGCTGTTACTGATTGGATTCCACGGGCTGTCAAAAGACCGCGTGGCCACCCATCTATCAGATGGTCAGACTTCTTCGTCAAGATCATGAACGATCAGTTTGAGGCTCTTCATGTTCCCAGAGCGAACAGATGCCATTGGGCTACACTAGCACGCGACAGGGACAAATGGAGACGTTACTGGCGCCCGCTCGAGCAAATCGACGACTAACGGGAAGTTAAGTGATTAAGTGATTAGAATGACCCCCAAGGCTGGCATTCCAATCACATATTTATTAAAATGCACCCCAAGATATTACATCTCAAAATGGAATTAAATTCATCCAAATGGCTCTGAAATATGAGAGTTATTGGAAGCATGAGCCAACACCACAGATAAAGAGGAAGGACTCAGGGACGGAGTGGGGTGTGGGTATCTGTAAGTGGTGGTGGGTCTTCCTGGAGAGACAGCATTGTAAATTATCAGCTAAGACATTCTGCAGAGCTTATAAAAGGAAAGACTAAAATCTTTGAAGGATAAAAGACCTAATCTTATTAATATTTTAAATCCTGCAAGACACCGAGGCTCCATCTGCTGTTAGCAGTACCTGAGAAAGAATCAGAGCAGCGGGTGACAGAAACCACGGTCCCCCCACAATGGTCTCTCGACCTTCCTGAGAGGCAGATCTCCCGTGACAGCCATTGCCTTTCTCAGCAGACATACTGGAAACAGGAGAAAGTGTTAAATATAACCAGGTAGACAGTGATGAATTGACATACTGAAAAATCGAACGCTTCAGTAATCAGCCTAAGGATCTGATATCAACAACATTTTTCAGTTTTGTCCAAATTCATTGAAAGGTGTGCTTTAGCAAGTTCACTTCTCATTGGCAAGACCTTTCATCTTTGTGCTGCTTTTCTGATTGGATTTTGTGTCATCGTTGGTTTGGGTGGCTTGGCACGGAGCAGGCAGACAGACTGTTCACTTGTAAAGGTAAAAGGACTAGGATGAGTGCAAATAACAAATGGCTTTTATTCCAACATTAATTAAAAAACTATTACATATCTATCAAAATGGTTATTTAGAAAGAATTATTAAAGCTATGGTGTATGAAAATGTATCAGGTACTATGTTACAACCATACAGCATACCTGAAATATTGAAATATTATTCTCTATTTTGCAGTTGGAAGCTTATATGACTATAATTCTAATTCCAGGACTCTAATTAATGTCTACATAGTTTCAGATAACTCTATTAAATCTGTGGAATATTTATATAATCTCTGTCCATTAGAATAAAGAAATCCTTTAAAATAACTTTTAGAGATGCTACTGATAGGCTTTCTTTTTATGAGACACATAAGTCATAAAATTTACTTTAAGGTCTCATTCATCTCTGCAGCAGTATTTCAAAAAAATTCCTTAACTCAAAAATATTTTTTTGCTCCTGGTATAGAAATAACAAGGTTGTCAGTTGAACTTACTCCTTCCTTTGCAATTTAAATAAAAACTGGCTATAAGACTAATTTACCTCGTATAAAGAGTCCATGCTCACACCCCCCCACAAGGATTTCTGAAAATTCCTGGGAGCTTCCATTCGAATCATCACTCATCTTTCTCCAAGTGTCTCATTGCACTGGATTTTTGATCTCTCATTACTAGTTTCTGCTACCAGCCCATCTAGATTTCGAAGATAAATCCCTTTACTTGGGTTCTACCAAAACACCACTTCACAAAGCATTTGTGTGGAGCAAACTTTCTATTTTCTGAAAAATCTCTCTTCAGGTCCTATCACTTGCCACTGTCTTGTTTTCCCCCTTATTCCCTCCTTCTCCTCTCATCCATTCCCATGCCCACATTCCTATAAACTTCTTCCTGGGAACAGCTTACAATCGCTTCGTCCAGCCTCAGTCTACCCAAGACCTCTTCTGTGAGCCTTATCTTCATGGCCAGATGTTTCCATGAAGGTGGTAAACAGTCTCCACCCTGAAAGGAGTTCCTGACGCCTCTTACAACAACAGCACTTTCCTTCAGGCTGTTCTTATAGTTCAAGAAAGATCTGAGTCATTTCTGCCAACACTCAGGAATACAAAGACAATCTTGTGATAAGCATCATAGGAAGTCATGAAAGGGCTGCCAAAGAGAGGAACACAGAATCCAATTTGGGATAGACTGTAACATCAGGGAAGGCTTTGAGAATCTCCTGCTTTCAAGCTCACTTTTCAAGAGTAAATATAACATTGTTTCATAAACAACCAGAGGGCCATCACCAACTACAGAAAAGTTTTATCCCCCAAATCTTTCGAACTCCAAGCTCCTAGCTTTCCCCAGGATGCTCAGTATGGGAATACTGCCCATGAGATTGTCCAAATAACTATTTTCCTACTGCAGAAGAGACTTGAATCTAAGATGAAACAGTGCTCTGTTGCTGGATGGGTAGCAAAACTTTCAAGAACTGGCAGGACATTTATTGATTTATTTTCACCCCCAGGCTGAACATAGGGGATGAAGCATCTCTCCAATACCAAGAAGGCTCAGGCCACGCAAACCTACATACATCATAATCCTACATGTGACTCACATGCCAACATAAAATCAACAGCCTTAGCGAAGTGTTACAGTATAGATCCATAAACATGATGGAGGATGACTAGACTCCTTGGCAAATTCAGACACATCTAACCTCTACTGCAGTGATATATGCAGAATCTTATTTTAAAATATTTAAGAAGGGAAAAAAACTTTGCTCTTCCATATGCTTTTCTTCTGTACCTCAAAGCAAGAATAATGATGATTTCTAGAGAGATGACAAAGGAAAGTCAAGTATATTTGAGCACCAAGAAGAAGAAGAACTTTCACCTAAGTATACATTCAGTCTCTACTATGTCTGAGGTAGGTAAGAATGAAGATGTGCATCAATATTCACTGGACTCAAGTCACTGAAAACTGTGTGAGAGAGAATTGAGTAGTTAATTTTATTAAAATCTGTTATAACCCATAGAATCATTTAATCTATTAGATATGACTTCTCTTTTAAGAGATATGCACTGAGAAAATGTTACATTTCAATAGACCTGGAAAGAAAGTGAATTATAATTATCAAACTATGTATATTTATGCATGTTATCTAACCTATTTATATTATATTTCAAAAGATATAATATATTCATAACTTGAATTCATATATTCACTGTTGTAAGACTTTTATATATACTCATTGATATATTCTTCCCAACAATATTCTACAGAGTTGTCTCATATAGGCACTCCTATAGTTCTCACTTAAAGATGGGGAAATCAAGGCATGGAGAGAGTCAGAAGTCATCCAAAGTCATACAGATAGACAGTAAGTAGTCAGGCTGGGATGTGAACACCTAGAGTCTGTCTCCAGACTCTTAGGCCTGCCTCTGTGCCCCGTGGTTACTACTAAGCATGCCCACTGCTGACCTTCTGCAATTCCACAGTAACATGAACAGAAACGAGAGTTCCCTGAGGTCTGATTACCATGGTAAGCACCTGAGTTTCAAGAACACAAGAAAAACCTCACAAGTCCTAACTAACTGCTGGAAGAGGCAATGGCTGAACTAAGGGAATTTGCATTACAAAGTATTTTTGAATATACTGACTAGTTAGTTTCAGATGCACTGCCTATAATATCGTCAATCATACGCCATTAAATGTGTCAGGTCCAGGGTCCAGGGACCTGTTTAAATAAGCAAATAAATATTATTTGTGTATGAGATTTCATATGCCAGAATATTAAAAAATAATTGGTTAACACATCCCCAGTACTCTTACTTGAACTATTCATTTCCTTTGCAAGCCATTTCTCCCTTGAAAATACTAGAGTAAACACTAGCCTGGCCTAGTGAACTAATGCATGCTTTGAATTAATAGAAGCTGCATTAGTGAGATTATACTGCAACAATAATGGTGGGTCTGATAAGACATTGCCACACTGCAAAATGTCTTACTAAACTTCATCTTGCATATAAGAACACCATCTGACATAGCCATAAAGACACCTTATAGGCATTTATACTTCAAATAGGTAACTGAACATTCTCAACTCTCAAAATGCAATTTTCTCTTCACATATAGCCACCAGCCATTAGTTATTTTGCAAATAACATAAGTATTATTTGTTCATATAATTTGTCAATTAATTTTTACCAAATTATTTATTTTTTCTCTGTACCAAAAAATAATTGTATTCAACACTGTTGGCTGCCCTCTCTTCTTTTTCGACAAAGGCTATCACAAGGTTAATTCTAACAGAAACAAGCAGTGATGGATTAAGTTTGTGGGTAAGTGAACAAATATCATTTGGGTGGTTTCCAAAAAAGTCAACTGGATGGATTTGTGTGAGAACAACAAAAAAAGAAAAAAGAGTCTCTCTTCATTTCTCTTGAATATTATTATGTCTGGATGTGATACCTGGAACCACAGCAGCCATATTTCATTATGAGGCAACAATATGAAAACGACAGAACAGAAAGATGAGAACAACTTGGACCAAGAATATTGGTAAGCCACCAATCTCATCAACCACAAAAACTCTTCTTCCAAACTTCAAGTTCAGGCAATAAAAGGTGTCCTCACTGATTAAGCAGTTTGAAACAGGGCTTTTCAGAACTGAAAGTATCATATAATTGATAACAGGAAATGTGACTTCATATTTATTTCACTTTAATTAACTTGGCCAATGTATATTGAGCATCCATCATATCCAGGCTTTTGTTCAAGAACTTCAGGATAAAGAAATTTAAATATACAGACAAATCCCTGACTTCATAAATGTATGTTCTAGAAGGAAATACTTTGCGCCTTAAGCACTAGCTGATCTCAAAGTGGAAAGACAATGAATAGCAATCTAGGATGTTACATTTCTTATACATCAGAACACTTTCCCAAAGCTCACTCTTCAGTTACCAAAACTATATTCCATCCATGGCACCATTTCACAGATGAGGATTCCAGGAGTGTAAAATCACAAGTGGCTTAGCCAACTGGAGAACCAGATCTTTGAACTGAACTGTGACACTCTTGAAACTCATGACATCAAGCCTGCAGGGAAGGGATGGCATCAAGCATGAAGACTAGGGTTGGCCGAGAGCAGTAGCAGAACTAGACCCCGACCATTCTGGTGTGCCCTGTGGATATGTGACAGATACCCATCTTCTGGTTGGTCCAAGACCAACACAGCTCATTGTGTGCCCTGTGAGAATTGTAAACAGGACAAGGCAGTAAAACTGAGGACAATACCCAATAGCTGGCCATCTGGCAACTATGAGATAAACACTCAGAGCTTTTGAAGGGTTGGTGACAGTGCAGGAAGGAACAGAGAGGGTGTTCTGACAGGTGGAAAGGCTGTGATTTCCTGGCACATCAGCTCTGCTCCAGGCTGCATGGGATCTTCCACCCTCTGTAGAAGACAAACACAACTCCTGGATCCTGGAGAGGTTGTGAGAAGGTGGTACAGATGGAGTGGAAAAGGAGAGTTCACATTCATTAGAGGAGAGGGCTGTGTGTTGTTCAGCAGGAAGAGTGAAGGGATCCTTCCCAATTATCTGCGTGGGGAGCAGTTTAATGGCATGCTGATGATGGTTTCATTTATAAAATTCCATTGATATTGCCACCCAAGGGGCTTATTAAATTCTTTCCCTGCAGGATTATCTTATGAATTCTCTTGTTATTCTTGTCATAGACAACATTTTAGTCATTTATAGATCTCAGAACAAACATGGAGCAGAGCTAGGATTTGAACCAAGTTAGTCTTTTGTTTGTTTGGGGACCACCCCTGGTCTTACTGATGGCATTATGCTTAGGGATCACTCCTGGTGGTGCCAGGGGCAAACTAGATGAGGTGCCAGAAATTGGACCTGGGTCAAATAAGGGGCAAGGCGAGTGCCTAAATCCCTGTATCTCTGTGTGTGTGTGTGTGTGTGTGTGTCTGTCTGTCTGTCTGTCTCTGTCTGTCTCTGTATATGTGTCTGTCTGTCTGTCTGTCTGTCTGTCTCTCTCTCTGGCTCCCGAGTATGTCTTTTTTTTTTTTTTTGGTTTTTTAGGTCACACCCGGCGATGCTCAGGGGTTATTCCTGGCTTTGCACTCAGGAATTACTCCTGGAAAAGCTCAGGGGACCATTTAGGATGCCGGGGATCAAGCCCCGTTCAGTCATTTCATTTCATTTCATTTCATCATCCTGTTATTCGTCGATTGCCTCGAGCAGGCCCCAGTAACGTCTCTTTCATCCTTGCCCTGAGATTATATTCAAGGCTATTTAGGAGAATGAGACCCATCATTGTTACTGGTATTTGGCATATTTGGTACGCCACGGGGAGTTTGCCAGACTCTGCCCTGTGGGCAGGCTACATTCAATAGCCTGCAAGTTTGTCCAAAGTAGGAATAAGACAATAAGATGTCATAAAAAAAAAAGTTCTGTTAAGATGTAGCGCGGCCGCGAATGCGGCCGCGCGGTTCCGGGTTCTGGATTTTAAAGTCTCTGAGTCTTGGCCGCTGATGGGATTACACGGCGCCAGGGGGCCAGGTGGTGGGTGTTACCCCCGCCTACTGGAATTTGGAGGATCTGGGTGGAAGATGCTCGACTCCAATTCGAGTAGGCTTGGAGGTCTCGGCCCCGGAACCCGCGTGGCTTTGTCCCTCTGCCAGTACCTTCAGGTGTGCAGAGAGTGGTCTCAGCATGGTGGTGGCTGGTCCTGGAGGTCTCCGGCTGCCGTAGCCCTGGCCGGGGCGGGGAGGAAAGCTCAACCCGCTCCCCTCCAAGGGACTCCGGGAAGGAACACCCAGACGCGGGGGCAGAGACTGCACTGTTCTCGTCCGGGTTCTGGATTTTAAAGTCTCTGAGTCTTGGCCGCTGATGGGATTACACGGCGCCAGGGGGCCAGGTGGTGGGTGTTACCCCCGCCTACTGGAATTTGGAGGATCTGGGTGGAAGATGCTCGACTCCAATTCGAGTAGGCTTGGAGGTCTCGGCCCCGGAACCCGCGTGGCTTTGTCCCTCTGCCAGTACCTTCAGGTGTGCAGAGAGTGGTCTCAGCATGGTGGTGGCTGGTCCTGGAGGTCTCCGGCTGCCGTAGCCCTGGCCGGGGCGGGGAGGAAAGCTCAACCCGCTCCCCTCCAAGGGACTCCGGGAAGGAACACCCAGACGCGGGGGCAGAGACTGCACTGTTCTCGTCCGGGTTCTGGATTTTAAAGTCTCTGAGTCTTGGCCGCTGATGGGATTACACGGCGCCAGGGGGCCAGGTGGTGGGTGTTATGTGCGAGGCAAAAGCACAGTCATGTGCGAGGCAAAAGCTCTCCCTGCTGTACTATCACTCTGGCCTCCTAGGTATGTCTTTTAACTACTGTTCTTTATTCCCCTCTATGATGGTGGAATTTGGATGCCATGTTATTCACATTGATCTAGGATAACGCTTCTCAGTCTAACCACAATGAAGGACGAATTTGTTATATCCTATCTGCTGTGGACTGATTCAGAGTTCTAATACAACCCAACCAGTTTCTTATCCTGTAAGACTGCGCCCAGATCTCTCCTTGGACAGATCACTAATGACAGGTTACCATGCAAGACTTCATTCTAAACACTCTTAGTGTCTGTACTGTTCTAATCATGAGCCAGTATCTGACTGTGCCCAGATAGGCACTCCTCACAAATAGCAGCCTGAGCCAAAACATTTACCACACACATCCCCGATCCTGAAAAGCAAAAACAAAGTAAAGTATAAACAATAATGAGCGTGTATATGGTCAGGGACATCTTACTGAAAAAAAGCACAACTTTAAAAATCCATATGAAGAGCCAGGTGTGTGGCTTGTAGGTAGAGCACTTGACTTGCATTTATGAGGTTCTGGGTTCGCTTCCCAGCACGGGAAATAGGGAAGGGAGGAAAGGAGGAAGGAAGGGAGGAGGGAGGGAGGGAGGGAGGGAGGGAAGAAGGAAGGGAAGAAGGAAGGGAAGGAGGAAGGTAAGGAAGAAGGGAAGAAGAAAGGAAGGAAGGAAGGAAGGAGGGAGGGAGGGAGGGAGGGAGGGAGGGAGGGAGGGAGGAAAGGAAGGAAGGAAGGAAGGAAGGAAGGAAGGAAGGAAGGAAGGGAGGAAGGAAGGAAGGAAGGAAGGAAAATTAAAATAAAATAGGGGTAGAGGACAAGAAAGCAAGGCCTAAAGGTAACTTTCATGGTATCTTAGTAAGATATAATTGTCTAACAGTAGAATAGAGATAATTCTGGGGAAGTCATTCACTAGAATAGTGCACAGCTATTAAAGGGATGAATACAATAGAAAATGGAAAACAAGATTAGCATATAAAATTTTATGTTAACCAGGGAGATATCTCTAAGGGCTAGAACACATGATTTGCATGATTTGCATGCAGGGATCCAGGTTTAGTCCCCCGCCCTCTGTGGTCTTTTTAGTACCATGGGGAGCAACCCCCAACACCTCACCAGGAGTAGCCACCAAACATCACCAAGTATGGTTCCAAAAATAAAAATAAAAATATTTTATGCTTAGTATGATCACATATGACATAAAATCTGCTAAGATAGGGCTCTTTCCTTGCATATACAGATGACACTTAATCCCCAGCACCCCATATGGTCTCCCCGGCAGTTGTGATCTCTGAGCACAGAGTCAGGAGTAAGCCCTAGGTACTATCAGGTGTGACCCCAAAACAAAACAAAATCTGCTCTCCAGAAAGGATCTTATAAACCATCTTGCTTTTGCAAGTCGGTAGACTGTTTTAGCTAGCACCTGACATCAATTTTTCCTTTTCATGTTTATTAATATCTACTTATTTTGAAAAAGCTGTTACAAATTCACCCTCACTGAGGTGGGAATGACTGACAATTCCTACTATCTTCCACAGAGTATTTGCCCTTGAAGGGGAGACAAAGTCAACTAATAGAAATTAATTGTCACATCTCTGTCAGCTATGAGATAGAAATATTATTTTGAAATCAAGCAACAAACAAGCCACTTGGAATTTCTGGTAATATATTCACCAGCTTGATTCAAGCTCTTTTTTTCCAGATTGAAAAAAAAGAGTCCATCCTTACAACAATAAGTCATGAAACAAAAAATCCACGTGGTTGCCTGGCCACAGTCAAAAGTGGAGACTTTTGAATTATTTAAGATTTAATACAAACCTAATTCCCCAGAGAATCTGAAAATACTGATGAAAATTTAAACATTCAATACACAAAAAAGAGAGCAGTTTACAGTATCCAAAAGAGAGTTATAGGACCAGGGATATAGCAAGAGAAATAAATCACTTGCCTTGCGAGTCTAAGATCCTAGGTTTGATCCCTGGCACTGCAATAATAATAATAATAATAATAATAATAATAATAATATAGAGATATTACTATAGAGAAGCCACAAGTTTAGTTTTATTTCCTCTAGAGTATTATTTTTCACTCAACAAAAGTTGACTAATTCATTGTATCTCCCTTACCACTTCCCACAGTAGATGTTCAAAATGAACACATTTGGGGTCAGAGAAGATAGCATGATGAGTTGGAGAACACAGGCTTTGAATGTGGGAGACCCAGGATCAAATCCCAGGCTGCGTGGTCACTTGAGTACCAAGCTAAGAGGAGCCCCCAAGCACCCCTGAATGTGTTCTTTTGATTTGCTTTGTTTTTTGGCTTTTGGCGTCACACCCAGCGATGCACAGGGGTTACTCCTTTGCACTCATGAATCACTCCTGGCAGTGCTCAGGGGACCATATGGGATGCTGGGAATCGAACCCGAGTCAGCCGTGTGCAAGGCAAATGCCCTACCCATTGTACTATTGCTCCAGCCACTGGATGTGTTCTTAAGACAAAAAATAAACAAAGAAAGAAAGAAGGAAGGAAGGAAGGAAGGAAGGAAGGAAGGAAGGAAGGAAGAAAAAAAGAAAGAAAGAAAGAAAGACTATGTCTCAAAGTGCATCAACTTCAAGGTTTAACTTGAAGATTTTAGTTTTTCCTGAGGAACTTGAGAAAACCAATACTGAAGTATTATGACAAATTCCAAATCAACAGCGTATTCTGCTAATGGCTTAATTTGTCCACTAATGCCTTTATTTGTTTCTTTTTGGAGCGTGATGTGGCAGAGAGAGGAGGTTGAGCCATACCCAGCAGTGCTCAGAGCTTACTACTGACTCTGTACTCGAGGATCACTCCTGGCAATGCTCTGGGGCCATGTGCAGTGCTGAGGATTGAACCAGGATCTCGGCAGCAAGCAAGGCACTGTGCCTTAACCCTGTATGATCTCTCTGACTCTCCCCTAACCCCATTAAAGCATCTCAGACCTGAATCACATTAACGTGTGATCACTTTATAATGTATTTAGAACTCAATAGACTCCCCTCCTTCTCACCTCACCATCAGATGAACCATATAGGTTGAATTCCATATCAAGCAAATTAAAAGTGTTATTTTATTATCCAAAGTAATTGTTTCAGTATTAAAAGGCCATTATGCTGAATCAGTTTTGTTGGTGATTATGCCATTAAGAACGTAGGGTGAACTATTGACTTAAACTGTATGCCCATGTTTGTGAAAGCCTTCCTGAAGCTCGCCTGGATGTGGCAAATCATTCTTAACTGGATATTCCAAATGGGCTGTGTACCTCTGATGTATTATTTGAAGCCATTAACACGTTGGAACCCTTCCCCCTATTCCCCAAGCAACCATTAATTAACAGTGTAAGAAGAAAGAAGCAGGCCTCCAATTGTGAGTGGCTGGGACTAACTCTCACTGTTTAGTAGTTAGGCAGACACTCCTTGGAAGAGACACTCATTGGAAGAGATCTCTTAGTCACAGCAAACTGCTATCATAGGAAGGGTTGGGAAGGAAGATGATTAGAACTAGGATTTTGAAAAAAGTTTTTTTTTAATCTGCTGGATAGGAACACTATTTTTGGAAGCTTCAGAGAAATTCAGCATTATAAGGAATATTTGCAATGAACGGGCTTGAGTGAAGCACAGAGGATAGGGCATTTGCCTTGCACGTAGCCGACCCAGGTTCAATTCTTCTGTCCCTCTCGGAGAGCCCGGCAAGCCACCAAGAGTATCCCGCCCGCACGGCAGAGCCTGGCAAGCTACCCATGGCATATTTAATATGCCAAAAACAGTAACAACAAGTCTCACAATGGAGACATTACTGATGCCAGCTCGAGCAAATCAATGAACAACGGCTACAGTGCAGTGATTTGCAATGAACTAGTTAGCTGTCCTAAAACAGCTCTTAAATCTGAGTAGGCCATAATATGGGCATCATGGCTCATGCTAACAAAATCCTGGACAGCTTTTGTTGTTATAGTGCATGCATGCGTGTGTGTGTGTGTGTGTGTGTGTGTGTGTGTGTGTGTGGTGTTCACATTTGGTTGCATACACTGGAGCTTCCACACCTTTTGTTATAGTACACAGCAATTGCACTTGGCGTGTGGAGTGGCTGGGGATCAAACTCACAACTTCAAGCCTGGAAGGCAGGCGTGCAACCAGTGAGCCCCATGCCCAGGGCTTCAAGGTTTCTGCTTTTGCAAATGAGGTGAAGAAATCAGAAAGGAAAATTTATGTAAATTCTGTAGAAACTTGGAAGTTATATCACAGATCCACTTAGGTCTGTTTTTAAAATTGAAGTTTCTGTTCTATACTGACTTCCTAAAACAGGGATGCAACTCCAGGTTTACATTCTATGCCAGAAGATAACTTGATTAAGTGCATGCCTAAGAAATACATGATTAATCATAAAACCAACAAAACCCTATAAAATGCCCAGAAGAAAATTTTCCAAGAAACAGGTGAAATCTTCCTGTGACACACACTCGCACAAAGTCCTGAGCAGCAGGGAAGTCATGTTTCAGTCTCATATAAGAAGACTCAGGATTGTGAAGAAATCACTCCTCCCCCTAGTTAATATATAAATTAAATGCAATTCTAATAAAATCCCAACAGGATCTTCTCTTTAAAAATGATTCTAAAGTTCATCTGAAAGGATGAACACTCAGGAATCACCAGGAAGTTCTAAAAATGAATAACCATGCAATATTAAAATGTATGATCCAGGCACTGAGATGCACAAAGTGATCAAATGTCCATGGTTGAACCAGAAAGTACGTGTGTGGACATTTAGTACATAATAAAAGTAGTGTTTTATATCAGAGGGAATAAAATAAATTATTCAAGAATTTATCTTGAAAAAAATTAGCTAGGGAAAAAATAGAACTGGATCCCAGTCACATTCTTTATACTGAGTTAAACTCCAGAGGGATCAACAATTTAAATGTAAAAATTGGATGGAGCTGTAAAATTAGTAAGAGGGGAAAGGAGGCAATTTCTTATTATCTAGGGAAAAGGCAGTTTTATCATGCTCCAAAGGCCAAAAATGGAAAAGGGGAAACCTGATCAATTTTACTTCATGAAAAAAATATGAAAATTCTGATCCAAAGAGATAACTCAACCGCTAAAAACATGCTTTGAAGCAGAAAGCCCAGGTTCACTCCCTGGCAGTAAATGGCCCCCAGATCACCATGGGGAGAGACCTTAAAGCACAGAGCCTGGAGTAGTCCTTGAGCTACACCAATGACCAACAAAAAACACAGTAACTGGAGAGACAGTAAAGTGGATAAGGCCTTACAGCAGCTGACCAGGGTCCCTGGAGCCTACCAGCAGTGATCCCGGAGCACAGAGCCAGGAGAAAACTGTGAGTAGAGCCAGGTGTGGCATATATATAAATACCACCTAAGTACCACCATACCTGGTGGTATTTAAGACTTACTCTTGTCTCTGTAAATGCTGGGCCAGAGCGATAGCACAGCGGGTAGGGTGTTTGCCTTGCATGCAGCTGACCTGAGTTCGATTTCTCCGCCCCTCTCAGAGAGCCTGGCAAGCTACCGAGAGTATCGTGCCCGCAGGGCAGAGCCTGGCAAGCTACTCATGACTATTCAATATGCCAAAAACAGTAACAACAGTTCTCACAATGGAGACATTACTGGTGCCCGCTCAAGCAAATCGAATAACAATGGGACAACAGTGCTACAGTACTTGTCTCTGTGCTCAAGGATTACTCCTGGCAGCCTCGGAGACCATATGGGATGCCAGTGATCAAACCCGGATCAGCTCCATGCAAGACAAGCGCCTCTTGAGGTATGGTGCCACCAGCAGGTCAACCTGTACCTGTGAGGCGAGTGCATCAGCAGCCTGATGGTGCCTTCAGACTTCTAGATACCCCAAAATTGCTGCTGTGTCTTTGGCCAGACCCCAACAATTTGGGGCCAAGATTATCAAGAAAGTCAATGGCCCAAAAGTTAGGTATGAGGGAGACACACCCACAAACTACCTCCAGCTCAGCTATATAATTGGAGGCAAGGCCTCTCTGGTTCCTGATCAAACTGCTTAATGGCCATGACCCAAGAGATTCAGAAACAAATCTCGAAACCCAGCAGTTTTTGGCAGATATGCGACCAGTCCCCACAGTAGTTTACCGGCACAGGGCCACGCCAGGGGGGAATAGGGTTCGTACCTTGGCCTGTTACCCGCTGGTGGCTCGGTGGCCACCACCCTCCAGAGGCCATTGGACAGTCAGGTTTGGGCCCGCAGTGACAAGACACACAGGGCCTCATGGGATGGGGTGGAACCGGACCTTTCCTTCCTGCCCCAACGAGACCCCGGGTTGCTGCCCACGAACTGCCTCTCTGGTTCCTGATCAAGCTGCTTAACAATCATGGTCCCAGAGACTCAGAAACAAATCTCAGAACCCAGCAGGTTTGGGTAGAAATCCCTCCAGATTTAATTGTTAAAATTTCAGAATTGTAAAATCGCGCAGCCACAACTGCAGCCTCACAACTTAATCACTTAATCACTTAACTTCCCGTTAGTCGTCGATTTGCTCGAGCGGGCGCCAGTAACGTCTCCATTTGTCCCTGTCGCGTGCTAGTGTAGCCCAATGGCATCTGTTCGCTCTGGGAACATGAAGAGCCTCAAGCCGATCATTCATGATCTTGATGAAGAAGTCTGACCATCTGGTAGGTGGGCGGCCACGCGGTCTTTTGACATCCCGTGGAATCCAGTCGGTAACAGCTCTAGTCCAGCGGTCATCTTTAAATCTCATTACGTGACCAGCCCATCTGATTTTAGACACCTTGGCAAATGAGACAGCGTCCCTGATTCTTGATCGTCGACGGATGTCGGAACTCCAGATTCTTTCTCTCATTTGAGTGAAACGTGATATTCCAAGCATAGCTCTTTCAATTCCTCTTTGGGAGACCCAAATAGCATTCTCATCCTGTTTACATAGGGCCCAGGTCTCTGAGGCATATGTTAATGCAGGAAGAACAGTGGAATCAAGGAGATGTGCCCGGAGCCGGAGGTTCTTCGTCCTTTTAGTTATTTCTTCGACGTTCTTGAAGGCATTCCAAGCCGCTCTCTTCCTCCTGCGCAGCTCGGGTGCCAGGTCATTTGTCATGTTGACTTCTCGACCTAGGTACACATAGCTGTTGCATTCGGAGATGGTCGTTCTGTTGAGAGCGAATGGGGCATCAGGAACGAGGCTGTTTCTCATAAACATTGTCTTCATAAGATTCAGCTGTAGTCCTACCTTTCCACACTCACGGTCAAAGTCGGCCAGCATTTGTGCCGCTTAGCTGATGTTTGGTGTTATTAAAACAATGTCATCAGCAAAGCGGAGGTGGTGTAGTTGCCGACCATCTATCTTCACTCCCATTCCTGACTACTGATGGTGACTACAAGGTGGTGACTTTCAGAATTCCCAGGATAGAAGCCCGGGGGACATGGTCTTCTGGTTGTGCCTGGAAATCAGAATGTGAGAAGTCACCAGGCAGCAAGCCTTACCTGATTGTTGATGCATTCTGCAAGGCTGTGAGTTTTGGCTTTCAGTTTTAGAAGACCGGGGATTCAGGAGGTAGTAGCATCAGTTGATTTTCCCCATCAAATCACATTAGAACTGCAAACTTCTTCAGAACTCACTAGGGCAGCTCTACCACACAAACAGATTTGACAATAGTCCACTGGCCCCTACACCTATCTACATTCCTCCCTTAAAAAAAAAGCACCCATGAGCAGAATTATCCAAACTGCAAAGATCACAATAGTAAAGCAATGCAAAAAGCCACCAGGCTACTTACTGGTGAAGGACAGACGGGCATTACAAATACTTTTCCCGGCTTCTGCCGCATCTACCAGCACTTCTGCTCTTCTCTCTTTAAGGTCTTCCTTGATTCAGCCTCACAACATCATATGTTATTCACAACGAGCAATAGAAAACAAATTGTCTATGTTTGCCTTTTCGACAGATCTGAATGTTGGGGTAAAATCCCAAATAATAATGGTGGGTCCGGTGTCAAAATATTGAATGTAATCAAAGTAGAGAGAGAGAGTAATGTGGAAATCATCTGCCCCACAGGTAGGAAGAGGGTGTGGGATGGGGGGAGGGGTATACTGGGGTTTTTGGTGGTGGAAAATGGGCACTGATGAAAGGATGGGTGTTTCATCATTGTATGACCGAGATTTAAACCCGAAAGCTTTGTAACTGCTCTCATGGTGATTTAACAAATAAATTTATAAAAAAAAAAAGAAGAAAAAAAGTAAGGTGGAGTTCATGCCCAATTCAATCAGCCTAATCAATGGCTGAATAAATAGCAATACTCCTACAATAAAATATAAAAAATAGGAGCAGGTGCGGTGCCAACGAGGGACGCGAGGCGGGGCAGCAACACACAGCAACAAAGAAAACCGCTGGAGGGCCCCACAGCTCCTGGAGAATGCTCCAGGTCCCAAACAGAGGGAGGTCCCAGATGGGGTAGGTGCTGCCATCCCGCCTTCTCCAGATGGAACCCCAGTGACCATGAGCCTCTACAAGCATAGCTCAGGCATGCAGGAACCAGGACTTTTACTCCAAACTGCCAGGACTGCCCTGGCTCCCAGGCAACCTCTGACTTCGGAAGTCATGCCCACAACCCGTCCCCAGCGCCATCTTTACAGCACACAGCAACAAAGAAGAAAACCACTGGAGGGCCCCACAGCTCCCGGAGAATGCTCCAGGTCCCAAACAGAGCCGATATCACCGGGAGGTCCCAGATGGAGTAGGTGCTGCCATCCCACCTTCTCCAGATGGAAACCCGGTGACCATGAGCCTCTACAAGCATAGCTCTGGCATGCGGGAACCAGGACATTTTTTCCAAACTGCAATGGAATACATCTCCTTATATACAAAGTGATCAATGGAAAGTAAACCATCCAATGTTTCTCCCTGAAAATCAGGCTTAACTGTTTTGCAAACCACAACACCCAAAAGGAGAGTGAGAACAGAGGGGAATACCCTGCCACAGAAGCAGGGTGGGATGGGGGGTGGGAGGGATACTGGGATCCGTGGTGGTGGGAAATGGGCACTGGTGGAGGTATGGGTATTCGAAATAAGTAAATTTAAAAAGTAAAGGTAAAGGCCCTCCTGTTGATCATCGATTTGCTTGAGCGGGCCCAGTAACATCTCCATTGGAGACTTTATTGTTACTGTGTTTGGCGTATCGAATACATCACGGGGAGCTTGCCAGGTTCTGCCGTGCGGGCGAGATACTCTCGGTAGCTTGCCGGGCTCCCCGAGAGGGGCGGAGGAATCGAACTCGGGTCGGCCATGTTGGCTGCGTGCAAGGCAAACGCCCTACCGCTGTGCTATCGCTCTAGCCCAAGTAAATTTAAAAAATAAAATAAAATAAATAAAAGACTTAAAAAAATTAAAAATTTTAAAAAGACAAGCACCCTTCTGCTGTACCTTATTTTGTCTCATTTCCCCCTTTACCTCTCCCTGAGTTTCTGTGCTCAGGAATCACACACGTCAGCTACAGTGTCCCCACATGCTGGCTGCAGTGTGGTAGAGATTACACACTTTTCCCTTGTGATGCTGATGATCACAGGAGGCTGTGCCACCAGGATATGGTGCTTAGCACGTGGATGGTGCCAGGGATCAAACACTCAACCTCAAGCCTGCAATAAGCAGATGTTCTAGCACTGAGCAACCCCAATCCCTCCAAGCATTTATTTTAAGGCAAACAGAAAAGATATGCCACCACTATGATTTTTTTTTCAAAGTGAACATCACTGATACATTTTTAATAGTATGTAAAATCTTTCAGTCTGGGGCTGGAGTGATAGTACAGAAGGTAAGGCATATGCCTTGTACTCGACTGATCTGGGTTCAATCCTTGGCATCCCATATGGTTCCCTGAGCCTGCTAGAAGTGATTCCTGAGTATAAGGTATAAGCTCTGGGCACCACCTGGTGTGGCCCCCAAAAAATAAAAAGGAAAATCTTTTAATTTTTGGTCCAGAGAGATGGCTACATGGGCTAGAGCACATACTTTGCATGTTGGAACCCCAGGTTTGGTCCCAGACACCACACTATTCCCTGTGCACTGTCAAGAGCATCCCCAGAGCAGTGAGCTAGGAGTGATGTCTGAGGACCACCAGGTGTGGCCCCAAAATCAAACCAAACAAACAAAACTTTATTCTTTATGTTTTTCAACACTGTTTTATTTCTAACAATGAGCATATTGTACTGAGGAAAAAATATGATAAAGCTGTTTTTCTTTTTAAATTTGTTTAACCATACTATTTCCCCCACCATATAACTTCCAAAATTTGAAGGAACCTACCAATCACTTTCGATCACATCATCACAACCTTAATCAGAAGGAGCACTAACGTGGGGTGCACTTGAGAAATAAAGGAGAAGGTTTCACTGCTGACTTAAGGGTAGAGGAATTTCCTTTTTAAAAATCAACAAGCAATGTGATGTGTCACATTTACCAATGTCACTTTGAAAACTACTGTAGCAGATATTTAAAAAAAAGGAAAAGAAAACCATAATATGAGACCAATACCCATGGACAATAGAAACAAAGGCCAGGAGGATTGGTCCACGGTTGGAAACCTGCCTCAAATGCTGGAGGAGAAGGTAGTTGGATAGAGAAGGAACCACTATGACAAAGACAGTTGGAAATGATAGGTCTGGATAAGAACTACGTGCTGAAAACAAGTAAAGCAGCAAACATGATAACCTCTCATACCTGTAGCAAACCATAATACCCCAAAGTAGGGGGGGAGAGAGAGAGAGAGGGAGGGAGGGAGGGAAAGAGGGAGGGAGGAAGGGAGGGAGGGAGGGAGGTAAGGAGGAAGAGAGAAGAAGAAGAAGAAGAAGAAGAAGAAGAAGAAGAAGAAGAAGAAGAAGAAGAAGAAGAAGAAGAAGAAGAAGAGGAGGAGGAGGAGGAGGAGGAGGAGGAGGAGGAGGAGGAAGAAGAAGAAGAGGAAGAAGAGGAAGAAGAGGAAGAAGAGGAAGAGGAGGAGGAAGAAGAAGAAGAAGAAGAAGAAGAAGAAGAGGAAGAAGAGAAAGAAGAGGAAGAGGAAGAGGAGGAGGAAGAAGAAGAAGAAGAAGAGGAGGAGGAGGAGGAGGAAGAAGAAGAAGAAGAGGAAGAAGAGGAAGAGGAAGAGGAGGAGGAAGAAGAAGAAGAGGAAGAAGAGAAAGAAGAGGAAGAGGAAGAGGAGGAGGAAGAAGAAGAAGAAGAAGAAGAAGAAGAGGAAGAGGAGGAAGAGGAAGAGGAGGAGGAGGAAGAAGAAGAAGAAGAAGAAGAAGAAGAAGAAGAAGAAGAAGAAGAAGAAGAAGAAGAAGAAGAAGAAGAAGAAGAAGAAGAAAGAAGAAGACAGCCTTCCATAGAGACAGGATAGGCTGGGGGGAGGGTAGTGGGAGGGAAAATGGGGGCACTGGTGGTGGGAAATGTACACTGGTGGAGAGAGGGTTTTGGAACACTGTATAACTAAAATCCAATCATGAACAGCTTTGTAACTCTGTATCTCATCATAACTCAACAAAAAAATAAAAAGAAAAAGGAAACTACCATAGCAGCATATGCAACCACAGAACATTTTCACCTGAAATAGAGCATAGTGGGGGACTGGAGAGATAGCACAGCTGGTAGGGCGTTTGCCTTGCACGTGGCCAACCCAGTTCGATTCCCAGCATACCATATGGTCCCCTGAGCATCATCGTCAGGGATAATTCCTGAGTGCAGAGCCAGGAGTAACCCCTGTGCATCGCCAGGTGTGACCCCCCCCCCAAAAAAAATGCAAAAACAGAAACAAAAGAGCATACTGGTTGGTGGCGGAAGGAAGGTCACACTGGTGGTGTTGGAACACTAAAGGCTTGAAACAACTGTAGAATGAACAACTTTGTAAATTATGTTGTTTTTAATTAAATCAATAATTTTTTAAAGTATGCTGGGGGAAATTTTTTAAAAATAAATTTAAAAAAGCTTGCTGGGAGACTAACTCTGACCTTTCTATAAGAAGCAGAGATTTCTGGAACTTCTAAAGCAGTTATACTGACTATTGGAAGAACATCTTTCTCTGCCTCATAGCCTGGTGGTCCCTTAAGATATGATATCAAATTAAACTTATTACCTAGCACTGATCATCAATCATAAAAATCTCTTTCATTTTATGCCAAAAGAAGAATTCTGCAGTATGACTCTGAATTTTCTGTGGCTCCATGTTGTGAAGTTGGGGCTGTTTTCTGCATTTAAATGATTCTTCACGGACACGGTTCTCCCGTTGTTCATCGATTTGCTCAAGCAGGCCCAGTAACATCTCCATCGTGAGACTCGTTGTTACTGTGTTTGGCATATTGAATATGTCACGGGGAGCTTGCCAGGCTTTGCTGTGCAGGCGAGATACTCTCGGTAGCTTCCCTGGCTCTCTGAGAGGTGCAGAGGAATCGAACTCGGGTTGGCTGTGTTGGCTGAGTGCAAGGCAAACACCTTACCCGCTGTGCTATCACAGGTACACATAATTTTTATTAGTGAAACACCATGAGGTACAGTTGTAGACTTACAAATTTTTGTGCTTGGGTTTCAGTTATACAGTGATCAAGTACCCATCCCTCCACCAGCGCCCATTCTCCACCCCCACCAATCCAAGTAACCCTCCCACCCCCCCATCTCCCCATCCCACCCTGCCTCTGTGGCAGGGCACTCCCTTTTGTTCTCTCTCTCCTTTTGGGTGCTGTGGTTTGCAAAAGAGGCATTGGGTGGCAATCATGTTCGGTCTAGTCTACTTTCAGCATGCATCTCCCATCCTGGGTGGATCATCCCAGCACCATTTATTTCGTGCTCCCTTCTCTATCTGAGCTGCCTTTACCCCCAGAGTGTGCGGCTGTCCTCCAAGCCATGGAGTAAACCTCCTGGCATTTATCATAGCTATTCTTGCGTGTTAGTCTCCTATTTTGTTACTTTATATTCCCCAGATGTATGCAATCTTTCTATGTCCGTCCCTCTCTTTCTGGCTCATTTCACTTAGCATGATACTCTCCATGAAGTTCCGCTTGTATGTAAATTTCATTACTTCATTTTTTTTCTAACAGCTACATAGTACTCCATTGTGTAAATGTACCAAAGTTTCTTTAACCAGTCATCTGTTCTCGGACACTCAGGTTTTTTTCCATATTCTAGCTATTGCAAGCAGTGCTGCAATGAACAAATAAGTGCAGATGTCGCTTCGACTATACTTTTTTGCCTCTCCGGGGTATATTCCCAGGAGTGGTATTGCTGGGTCAAATGGGAGCTCAATTTCTAGTTTTTTGAGAATCGTCCATACTGTTTTCCAAAAGGGCTGAACCCGTCGGCATTCCCACCAGCAGTGAAGGAGGGTCCCTTTCTCGTCACATCCGCGCCAACACCGGTTGCTTTTGTTCTTTTGGATGTGGGCCAGTCTCTGTGGTGTGAAATCATATCTCATTGTTGTTTTGATCTACATCTCCCTGATGATTAATGATGTAGAGCATTTTCTCATGTGCCTTTTAGCTATTCGGATTTCTTCTTTGAGAAAGTTTCTGTTCATTTCATTGCTCCATTTTTGGATGGGGTTGGATGTTTTCTTCTTGTGGAGTTCAGCCAGTACTTTGTATATCCTTGATATCAACCCCTTGTTGTATGTGTATTGGGCAAATATCCTTTCCCATTCTGTAGACTGTCTTTGTATTTTGGTCACTGTTTCTTTTGAGGTGCAGAAGTTTCTTAGTTTAAGATAGTCCCATTTGTCTATCTCTGTTTTCACTTGCTTGGCCAGTGGCATGACATCTTTGAAGATACCATTAGCTTCAATGTCATGGAGGGTTTTGCCAACTTTGTCTTCAATTTACCTTATGGAATCCGGTCTGATGTTGAGGTCTTTAATCCATTTTGATCTTACTTTTGTACATGGTGTTAGGCAGAGATCTGAGCCCAGTTTTTTGCATGTAGCCGTCCATTTTTGCCAGCACCATTTGTTAAAAAGGCTTTCCTTACTCCACATTTCTTGCCTCTTTCTCAAAGATTAGATTATCATATGTTTGAGGGGAGATGTCAGTATATTCAGCCCTGTTCCATTGGTCTGCAGCTCTGCCTTTGTTCCAGTACCATTCTGTTTTAATTATTACTGCTTTGTAGTAGAGTTTGAAGTTAGGGAGGTTGATTTCTCCCATTTTTCTTTTTCCCAAGAATTGCTTTAGCTATTTGTGGGGGTTTATTGTGCCATATAAATTTCAGGAGTGTTTGCTCCATTTCTTTGAAGAATGTCATGGGTATCCTAATAGGGATCACGTTGAATTTGTACAGTGCTTTGGGAAGTATTGCCATTTTGACAATGTTAATTCTCCCAGTCCATGAACAGGGGATAATTTTCCATTTCCTAGCATCCTCTTTTATTTCCTGAAGCAGCATTTTGTGATTTTCCTTGTACAGGTCCTTTACTTCCTTAGTTAAGCTAATTCCTAGGTAGTTGATTTTCTGGCTTACAATAGTGAATGGGATTGTTTTCTTCATGTCATTTTCTTCTCTCTCACTATTTGTGTATAGGAAAGACATGGACTTTTGGGTATTGATTTTATAGCCTGCAACTTTGTTATACAAGTCTATTGTTTCTGGAGTTTCTTGGTAGAGGTTTTTGGGTTCTCTATGTATAGTATCATATCATCTGCGAATAATGAGAGCTTGATTTCTTCCTTTCCTACTTGGATGCCCTTAATATCTTTTTCTTGCCTAATTGCTATTGCAAGTACTACACTGAACAGTAGTGGAAAGAGTGGGCATCCTTGTCTCATTCCTGATATTAGGGGGAAGGCTCTCAGTTTTTCCCCATTGAGGATGATGCCTGCTGTAGGCTTGTGGTAGATGGCTTTAACTATATTGAGGAAAGTTCTGTCTATCCCCAATTTGTCGAGGGTTTTCATCATAAACGGGTGCTGGATCTTGTCAAATGCTTTCTCTTCATCTATTGATATGATCATATAATTTTTACATTTTCTTTTGTTGATATTATGGATTATGTTGATTGATTTCTGAATGTTAAACCATCCTTGCATCCCCGGGATGAATCCCACTTGGTCATGGTGTATGATCTTTTTGATGAGTTGTTGAATTCTATTTGCTAGTATTTTGTTCAGAATCTTCACATCCGTGTTCATCAGGGATATCGGCCTATAGTTTTCTTTTTTGTGTGTGAACCCCTCTCTTGACGTCAATGGTCAGTTTCCTGTAGAATGGTGAGATATTGGTAGTGAATCTGCATTACAGCTCATGGAGGATCCTGATGTATTGAGTTTGAATGGCCTGTTTGGCTAGGGCCTCGATGACTGCTTCAGTCTCAACAGAATCAAAGGCCTTCTTTAAATCAATGAACATTAGACAGAGCAGCATCTTGAACTCCCAAGAAACCTCAATGAGCTTGGTTATACTGTGGATATGGTCGATTGTGCTAAGTCCTTTTCGGAAACTGGCTTGCTTACATGGTGTCCTTCATCTAGTGTTCTGCCAATCCTATTCAGGATGACTCAAGTGAACAGCTTGTAGACAACAGACAACAGGCAGATCAGGCAATAGTTGCCAATGTCATAGATGTCTCCTTTCTTGTACAGTAGTACAGTCCTACTGGTTTTCCATTGAGATGGAACCTTGCATTCAGACCAGTAGCGTGTAAAGAGCCGAGCCAGTGTATTGATGAGTAGTGATGGCAGGTTCTTTATGTGTTCAGGTCTGACCTTGTCTGAACCAGGTGTTGTTCGCTTCTTTACTGACAAAATGGCATGTCAGATTTGGATTTCAGAAGGCAGAATGTTGGGAATGACATATCCATCCTGCAGAATTTTGTATGTGGGCAGGTGGACGTGGCTATCGAAGAAATCCAAGTAAAAGTCATGGATAATCTTCTCCATTGCCCTTCTGGAAGATGTGATAGATCCATCAGGACGACGGAGGGTAGTCATCTTGGTCTTGTATTTGGCGAAGGACAATCGGGTACTGCAAATGCTTTTCCCAGCTTCTGCTGCATCTGCCAGCACTGCTGCTCTTCTCTCTTTGAGGTGTTCCTTTATCGCTTCTCTGCACTGCTTTGTGAGCTGCATTGAGCTGCATAGGAAGAGTAATTATGCATGTTGCCTGCTCTTGTTTCATTTTATTCATTCTTATTAGTGTCTGGGGTTTTGGTGGTGGATTTTTTGTTTGTTTGTTTTTTATTTTGCCCAAGAAAAGCAAATTCAGTCTTTGAGGGGCTGGAGCAATAGTACAATGAGTATGGTACTTGTCTTGCATGCAACCACCCAAGTTTGATCCTCGCCATCTCATATAATCCTCAAAGCACTGCCAGGAGTAATTCCTGCGTTCAGAGCCAGGAGTAAGCCCTGAGCAACACCAAGTAGGCCCCAAACAAAAACTAACAAACAAAATTCAGTTTTTGTGCAACAGCACAGCAGATAGGGCATTTGACTTGCAGGAGGCCAACCCAGGTTCGATACCTCCTCCCCTCTGAGAGAGCCCGCAAGCTACCAAGAGTATCTCGCCCAAATGGCAAAGCCTGGCAAGCTACCCGTGACACATCCAATATGCCAAAAACAATAACAACAAGTCTCACAATTTGTGGTGAGACATTACTGTTACCCTCTCGAGCAAATTGATGAACAACAGAGGACAGGACAGGACAGGACAGGAGATCATGGACAGGAGATCATAGGTGAGTAAATTATAATTGGTCACTTGCTGCCATCTTAAAGGGGTACCAAGTGTGAGGGAGATAGCTCAGAGTTCATGTGGATGAGACCCCTGTGTTCTGTACCTGTCACTAGACCTTTCAGTTGTACCACAGCAATTCCTGTCATCCTGTCCCTGCTTTGCTAGCCTCCAGCAAATGGCCATATGCATGGCTATGTGGCATGTGGGTGAGAATGCTGGATTCTGTATCTGTCCCTGCCTGGGCATCTGAGCCCTGCCTAAATTGAAGCTTTCCTGGGTGTCTGGGCTCTGCCTGGATTTTGTCCCATCTTGGCCTTGGAAGCCTACCTGCACTCAGCCATCAGTACGGTGCTCAGCCCTACCTGATCCTGAAGTCAAGGGGTGGAGAGAGAGAGAGAGAGAGAGAGAGAGAGAGAGAGAGAGAGAGAGAGACTGGTCAAGGAAGAGTCAGAGGGAGAGTGGGGCCTGGGGCCTTTTTCAATCTGCTGCCCTATCCCACCCCCAGCCATCCATCCTCTGTTTTGAATTGGCTACCTGCTCCATTGAACAGCTACATTTACCTGGCGCTCCATCCTTCTTCTCCCACTGTATCAATACCAGGATCAGCTCCTGTAAGTAAAATAAGGGAGCAAGGACTGGAGCAATAGCACAGTGGGTAAGGTGTTTGCCTTGCACGTGGCTGACCCGGGTTCAATTCCCAGCATCCCATATGGTCCCCCGAGCACCACCAGGAGTAATTCCTGAGTGCAAAGCCAGGAGTAACCCCTGTGCATCACCGGGAGAGACCAAAAAAAATAAAATAAAATAATAAGTATAATAAAATATGGCTGGAGCGATAGCACAGCAGTAGGGCGTTTGCTTACAAGAGGCCAACATGGCCGACCCGAGTTCGATTCCTCTGCCCCTCTTGGAGAGCCCGGCAAGCTACCGAGAGTCTTCGATATGCCAAACACAGTAACAACAAAGTCTCCAATGGAGACGTTACTGGGCCCGCTTGAGCAAATCGACGATCAACGGGAGGGCCTTTACCTTTACCTTTACCTTAATAAAATATAATAAAATAATAATAAATAAAATAATAAAATAAGGGAGCACTCCAAGATATCGCACACTGCTTCTGGGGCCACAGAACAAAGGTAAAGACTCTGCAGGCAAGTTCAAGTCCTGAGACTCAAAAACCATGGATTTTATGATCAAAATACTAGAAATGGGGGTGGGAAATATAGCACAGGAAGGTACTTGCCTCGCATGGGAATATTGATCCCCAACACCCCATAGTACCATCCGAACCTTGCTAGGAGTACACAGTCAGGAGTAAACCCTGAACACAAAGTCAGGAGTAAGCTCTGAGCACAGCCAGGTCTGGCCCCCCCTAAAAAGGATAAAAAAGATTTTTTAAATTTTTTTTTAAAAAATCACCGCGAGGTACAGTTACAGACTTACACACTTTCATGCTTACATTTCAGTCATACAATGATCAAGTACCCATCCCTTCACCAGTGTCTATTCTCCACTACTGATGATTCCAGTATTATTCCCACTACCCCCACCCTATCCACCCTCCTACCCCCGCCTTCGTGGCAGGGCATTTCCTTTTGCTCTCTCCCTCCTTTTGGGTGTCATGGTTTGCAATAGAGGTGTTAAGTGGCCATCATGTTCGGTCTATAGTGTATTTTCAGCACTCATCTCCCATCCCAAGCGGGGCCTCTAAGCATCCTTTACTTGGTGGCCTCTTTTCTACCTGAGTTGCCTTCTCTCCCAGCATGTGAGGCCAGTTTCCAAGCCATGGAGCAATCCTCCTGGTACTTATCTCTACTGTTCTTGGGTTAGTCTTCCATTCTGTTACTTTATATTCCACAAATGAGTGCAATCTTTCTATGTCTGTCCCTCTCAAGAAAGAAAAGAATTTTTTTTTTTTTGCTTTTTTGGGTCATACCTGACAATGCACAGGGGTTACTCCTGGCTCTTCACTCAGGAATTACTCCTGGTGGTGCTCAGGGGACCATATGGGATGCTGGGAATCAAACCCGGGTTGGCCACGTGCAAGGCAAACACCTTACCCGCTGTACTATCTCTCCAGCCCCAAGAAAGAGAAAATTTTTTAAACAAATAATAGAAAATGATCTAGCCTATACATCCCATTTACAAATGAGGCACTTAACGCTCCAGGATTTTCATGACTTCAAAATGTCCCACTACAATTACAATACAGAGGCCAATAGACCCCACTCTGGCCCACACTCCACCCTACAGCCTGCTCCAGATGCCTAACCCAATGCCTCATCGGTAACCACCCCCCCCACACACACCCCCACCACCCCCACCCTCGCTCTGCTCTTCATCTACCCAGACACGACCCTGAGGCCTAAGCACCCTGCAGTTCCACAAAGTTTCACCACTGTTTTGTGTGTTCTTCTGTCCAGAGGTCTGGAAATCAATTCCTAGTCCTTTCCCAAAAGCCGGTTCAACTCTCCGACTTTGAGGAAACTGTTTCCTCCATCAGTTCATTGCCCATTGTTTGCTTTTCAATGTGTAGTTTGCAATAAGCTGTATCTTCCAGTGCGGGTTGCCAGAAGCAAAATCTAAATGTTAGTCACCTTGAAAACCCCGCTTCAGGCAAACCCAGCTTCAGGTAGTTAGTGGACAATACACAGCTAACCTCAAACAACCAAATCAACAATCAATTAAAAAAAAAAAAAAAGAAATAAAAGAGAAGAGCACCAGAGTTTTCAGGCTGAGCACGGGGTACCTGGAATTATTCATAGACTGGCATCTCTGCAGAGAATATTCATGGAGCGGTGGAGCTGAGCCCTTGGCCTGGCTTAGTGGTGGGGTGAGGTGCTGCTTCTGCAGCAGGTATTCAGCCCACCCGCCTCCAGGGGGCGCTCTGGAGTTTTCAGCTGCAGGGACCAGTGTACGCAGGAATTTTAGCTGCTTGGGGTGCAGCTTCTGGGAGACTTAGTCAGGAATCGATGGAGCAGGGCCGGTTCGTGAGTCGACATGGCTGCAGCTATGGGAGGTGGGAGTGGCAGCCCAGGTTTTCAGAAGTATGGGAAAGTGCAGAGAGGCTATCCACCCCCAACTCCACAAAAAAAGAGATTAGCACAGATCCCAGTCAATAATTCTGCAGAAGCCATAAAGGTACAAGACAAAGCTTTACATGCACTGAGAGTGTTGTTTGGGGGGCCACAGCCTGAAACTGGGGGACCAACTGGTAGGACGGAGATTCAGGAAGGAAGCAGGGCCCACGGGAGGCTGTTTTCAGAGAAAGTAGAAAAACCCTGACGTAGGTGGTATCACAGTGTGTAACCATCAGGTGTATTTTCTTCCAAATAAACCTTCCTTGTGGGAGACCTGGGGAGAGAGAGCTTCCCAGAAAATTACAAACCAGTGGAGAAGTCAATTAAAACTTTTCAACAAATAAGTGCTGAGTGACATTTTTTATTTTGGGAAGAGGGGCACACCCAGAAGTATTGGGAGGCTACTCCTGCTGACAAGTAATTTTCAGCCATGCCTGGGGAACCATGCAGTGCGAGGGACCAAACCTTGGCGTCCAGAATGCAGGGAATGTTCTCCAGCCCTTTAACGAGTCCCCAGGTCCCAAGTGATGAATTTCATGTGATCTCATTCCAATCCCCCCATGTTGATGGGCTATTACCAAAACTCAGCTGATCTGAAAATGATCTGAGCAGCAACTATTTTTTATCTTGACTAACAGAGCTGCCTTCTTTGTAGCCTGACATGCACTTCCCTACATTTATCACATTTCCCAGTGTTGGGTGCTCACCAGAAAACTGCACAGAGAACTTAGCGGGGAAATTCACTCACGCACATTAGAAGTGTCCTCCCATTTAATTGCTCTATTGGTCTGGCTGGGGCAAATAGGATCACAGACTGTTAGTTGGAAGGAAAGGCAACACAGTCTGGGAGCAAGTTCTCAACCAGTATCAGCATTTTAAATACATATGTCTCTTGGTCCCAGCATTTCCACTGCAAAAACTTCAGCCAAAGAACAAATTTTGCCCAATAATATTTGCACAATTCTACAAATGAATTCATTGTACAAAATGTACAAATTCATTGCAGCAATAGTTCAAAATATCATCTAGTTTAATTTTATTTTGTTGTTGTTGCTGTTTGGTGGGGGCTGGAGCAATAGCACAGTGGTAGGGCATTTGCTTTGCATGCAGCCAACTTGGCCGACCTGAGTTCAATTTCTCGGTCCCTCTCGGAGAGCCCAGCAAGCTACTGAGAGTATCTTGCCCGCACGGCAAAAAAACCTGGCAAGCTACCTGTGATGTATTCAATATGCCAAACACAGTAACAAAAAGTCTCACAACAGAGACGTTACTGGGCTGGCTCGAGCAAATCAATGAACAACGGGAGGCAGTGCAGTGCAGTGCAGTGCTGTGCTGTTTGGTGGCTACACCTAGTGATGCTCAGGGGTTACTCCTGGTTCTGAACTCAGTAATCACTCCTGGGACCATATGGGATACCCAAGATCAGACTCAGAACAGCTGTGTGCAAGGCAAGTGCCCTGCCCACTGTACTGTCGCTCTTGCACCTCAAAGTAGCATGCATTTTTAATCCGCTGAATTCATATCCTGGAATTCCATAGAATCAGCACAAAGGATACAACAGATGTAAATGTGCTGAAAAAGAAAACAGAGCAATATCAGTTGAAAATACAAGGCATTAAAGAATGTTTTGAGGCTGGGATGGTAGTACAGCAGGTAGAGCATTTGCCATGCATGAGGCTGACCCCAGTTTGATCCCCAGCACCCCATATGGTCCCCTGAACCCCGCCAGTAGTGATCCCTGAGTGCAGAGCCAGGAGTAAGCCCTCAGCACAAACAGATGTGGACCCCAAACCAAAAATAATAATGAATAGCCCGGCAAGCTACCGAGAGTATCTCGCCCACACGGCAGAGCCTGGCAAGCCACCCGTGATGTATTCGATATGCCAAACACAGTAACAACAAAATCTCCAATGGAGACGTTACTGGGCCCGCTCGAGCAAATCGATGAACAACGGGAGGGCTTTTACTTTACTTTACTTTTAATAATAATAATAATAATACAAAATAAAGTTCTGTTTTTACTCATTTTTTAAGTAGTGCATTATGTATGTATGTATGTATTTTTGTGGAGGGTGAGTGGCAGGGATTGAACTCAGAACTTTGCACACGCTAGGCACAAGCTCTACCATTTGAGCCACTTCCATAAATTCATATATATAAATTTTGAAAGTATAGCTGATTTTTTTAGAAAAGCTATTACAGAGATTGTAACTGCAGATAGAATAGAAGAAATAAATGAAGAATTTTTAAAATTTCATACCTTTCTGAGAGTCTAAATTAGCTTAATATGAAGTATATTACTTTGATAATTTCCTAAAGGTGTCTTCCACCTTTTCAAATTCTTGTTTTATCTTTTTCATTTTCGCTAACTAGGTTTCCTCGGGGCTAAGATTATTTATTCCATATTAACTCTCAAATTCATGCGCATCTTCCAACTTATTCTCCCCAATCCATTCTTTCCCTTTAAGTATGACCTTCCCAAGGTCTTCAGCTTATCACTAAGCAGATGAAATCACCAGTACATGGATCTCCAACCCAGGTTCTGAGTTACCAAAAAAGTATATCCGGCAGTGGGGGGTGGAAATCATGTCATCCATCAACCAACGTTAGCAAGGCACGGTGGTGGACCAGGAGGTCACAGATGCTAGCACTCTGCAGCGGGAGTCACAGAGAGGCTTAAGTGGGGCAGTTCTGGTTCTGCCATTAGGACCAGGAGCGCTCCAATCTCAGCGCAGGAGCATAAGACACCGCCATTATGCCCGGATCATTGCCACGATAGACCCAAACAACTCCAGTCTAACGTGTCAATGTGTATTCTGGGAGTCTTTAGCGCATGGATCATTGGCGAGCTGTGCCGTAAAAGCCCTGTAGGAGTCGAGGCCGTGCGTGGAGCGAATGCACACTCAGGGACTCCCCGGTGCCTGGATCATTTGCCGCGCATCGTTATCAACGCATGCTCCGGGAGCCCTTGCTCCCAGCCCACGCCCGCGGAGGGCCACGCACACCAAAAATACGTATGAAATACTTGTTACAGTGCATACCCAGTATTCACTCTTCCAAACCGCATGTCAGCAAGTTTACTAGGTGACAAATAACTCCTCAAAGGCACAAACCACTCCTCGAGGCCCACTCCACACATGGTCCGTGCAACTGTGGCACCGCCGTGATGGGGGTAGGGGGATGGGGCAAGGGGGAGGGGGTCGAGGGGGTCTTTCTTTACAATGAACAAAAAGGGGAGAGAGCTGCGGGTCTCGCTTCTCTTCTGTGTGATCAAGGTTTTCAATGGAATATCAATGATCTCCTTTTTAATTTCCCTGGGGGAGGGGGTGTTGAAAGATCAGGGGTCTTCCCTCTGTGCCTGTTCCATTCCAAAGCACCAGCAGCGCCAGATGAGAGGCTGGACCAGGGTTCCTTAGACCTTCGGCCACCTGAACAGTACTGTGCGGTACAAATAAATGTGAACCACTTGGGTCATTTTCAATGGCCTTGGTAGTCAATATTTTTCAAGGCAAAGAGGAATTTTCTTAAGTGTGCTTTCCTGACTCTACCCAAAATATTTCGTACCCAGTCAGCAGTTTTCAATGTGGCAGCTTCAATTCTCTTTCCCATCAGCGACCAGGAGGACTTGCCACATCAAAGTGCTCAGTGTCCACGTGAGGCCGTGACTGCCCCCGGCACAGCAAGAAAGGCCCAGGAAAGCGGTTTCAGCACTTTAGTCTCAACGGAGACACAGGCTTTCCGCCTCCTTCCGTGCTGGTGCTGTGCGTGGCTTTTTGGGGGGTTTTGTTTTCTCCCAGTCGCCTGAGCAGGTGCATCGTCTTTGGCTTCGTTCACCCAAAAAACCGCCACAAATATGCTTTCAGGAAAGGAAAGAAGGGTGGGGGGCGTGTTTTAGGCCTAAAGACCAGCACAGGTCCTCTTTCAGTCTTTCTTGTTTGGGGGCCATACCTGGGGATGCTCAGGGGTCACTCCTGGCTCTGCACTCTGGCATTCCTATGGGATGCCAAGGAATGAACCTATGTTGGTCCAGTGCAAGGCAAGCGCCCCACGCGGTAAACTATCTTTCCGGCCCCAGGTTCTCTTTCTGGATGCAGACGGGAAAAAGGAAAGGAAGGAGCAGCTGGGCCGAAAGAAACGTGGGAGGGACGGTGCTGTGGGTGAGGGTGATGGGTGCCCAGCCCGGCCCCGCCGCTAACTTCTCCCCGGGCGCTGTCAACTGGGCAGCCGGTCACAGTCTGGTAGGTGGGGGTGTAGGGTCCGGCTCAGCCCGCCCGGCCAGCGTCGCCCGGGTCCAAATCCGGAACTTCCTCAGGACACAAAGCTAGCAGACGGAGTGGGGACAGAGACAAAGACGCAGGGAGAGACAGCGCGGAGGAGCGCGGCGAGGGCGGGGAGGGGGTGCGGGACGCAGTCTGGGGGCGCGGCGCGCTCTGGCGGGGATTGGCGGGGGGGGGGGGGCGAGAGGGGGGAGCGGGGGCCCGGGCAGGACTATTTGAATATCAGACTCGGCCACACTCGGGGCGCCGCTGACAACTTCATTAGCTCGGCGTATAAAAATGACTGCGGCCGAATGCAAATGGCCCGCGCGTCGTGGCCGCCTGCTCGGCAACCGGCAGGGCCCGGGTCGGGGGAGCCGCCGCCTCCGGGGTCCCGGGCTGCGGCCCGAACGTGGCTCGCGAACGTGGCGAATGGATGCCCAGGGAAATAGAATGCTCTAGATAGGACGCGTGACCTTGGAGCCTGGCGGAACGAGGTAGACTCCGCTGCGCCCTAGAATGCCAGCTCCACCGTGGTTAAGGGCGAGAACATCCTTTGCACCCCACTTTAGCCTGTAGCGTACGCAGTGGGGGGAGCTTGGTTGGCCTTAGCGAGGCCTTCTTAGGTTCCAGCTGTCCCCTTGTCGCTGCCGGCATCCCTGCAGCCTCTTCCGCCCCCGCTCCCCGCCGCCCGCACCCCCCAAAATCCTGTCTTCGCTGAGCGATGCAGGCGGAACGGAGGCAGATCGTGTGCCAGAGGAGAGGCAGCTTGATGGAGCCCGGAGTCCCTGCTCAGCAAGAGGTCACGCCCCGCCTTGCGCCAGCTCCGCTATACGTGGACTCCCTGTGAACTCCTTCTGGGGTGGGAGTTAGGTCGCTTTTATGAATAATAAATAACTCCAGCAGCAATGATACTAATGGTAAACATCTACTGAGAGCTTATTATGCACAAGGCATTGGGCCAACTGCTTCACTTAGATTACTTTTGTTTCTGGAAATCCAGCCTTGCGAAGCTTGGGGGGCTTCAGGGGTAATTTAGTTGGGGGGGGGGGAGGGAGAGGGGGTGAATTTGCCCTCTCAACTGTCCTGTAATATTAATTTTCTTCTTTTTTTTGAGGGGGGAGCGTGGGGGGAACCACATCCGGATATGCTCAGAGGTTATTCCTGGCTCTGCACTCACGAATTACTCCTGGCGGTGTTCGAGAAACCATGTGCGATGCCGGGGATGGAACCCAGGTGGGCCGTGTGCAAGGCAAACGCCCTACCTGCTGTACTATGGATTTGCCCCCTTGTAGATTTTTTCTGAGATGTTTTTGCATCTCGAGCTGCTGTGCCACGTGCGCTTTCTTCTGCCCTCTCCCACCCATTCCTGCCTTTCTGGGCACCCAAGGAGAAATCCTCAACAGTCCAGATCTGTTCACATCAATCTCTTCCCTTGTCCGGGGATTGGTTCAGAAGAAAAATCATATGAACCGTCCTGGCCAGGGCAGGGGGCCATCTGCTGGAGATTCTGGGAAATGCTTCCTTAGTCTAGAGAGAGTCCCATTTTCGCTGATCACCTTGGTAGGTGTGTGTGGTTTGATTACGACCAACACCAAAGGAGCCTACCCAGAAAGCGCCTCTGCAGAGATTTGCGATATTACAAAGGGTTTGGTGGGAGAGCTGACGTTTAGAACATTGGGGTTTTGGTCCTCACCAACAGAGAAATCATGCTGCCTCCCAGTCAATTAAGGTCGTGTTTCAAGATTAATTCCATTTTGGAAAGAAAAATATCAAGGTGTAAATCCATGGAAAGTCCAGAAGTGTGGTCACGTCTCACCCCCCTCCATTTCTTCTTCAGTGGAGCATGAGAGGCAGCTGCACACACCCGAGCACGCTAACAAAAGCCACTCACAGCTCTACTCCCTGGGCGTTCACCTCCAACTCCCTTTTAAGCAACTTTTTCCCCAGCTTCCTTTTCCATCAGCACGTCTCTGCCTGCACAGGCCTCTCCTCTTTCCAGGAGAATCAGCCTGCATCTGTTTGTCAGGCACGCACACACCAAGGCGTCTGGGCTCCACTGGCTTGGAAACGTTGTGGACTGAACTTCAGTGGTCTCGCCAGAGAAATTGCATCTGGCTTTGCACATTATGGAAAACAATGTCTTTGTAGCCAGTCACTTACTCATTTCCCTGGGCAACTGCTGTAAGGCAAGGATTACGAAGTAGAATGGAAAATTGATTTTCATTGTTACATTAAAGTCAGGTACCCTTTTCATTAAAATATGCCCCTCAAAGATATGTAAATTATGTGCTTGAGGCTTTAACAAGTCATCCAAAATGACTAAGTGGTCACAAGTTCAAATATCTTGTATGTGGGGCTGGAAAGTACACTGGGTAGAGACATTGCTTTATATGTTTCTAACCTGGGTTTGATTGCCAGTACCCTATATGGTCCTCTGAGCACTGCCAAGAGTAGCTCCTGAGCGCAGAATCAAAAGTAAACCCTGAGCATCACTTCATGTTGTGGCCCCAAACCAAACAAAAATCTTGAATGCTTTTCTTGAAAGGAAGCCCAACCCCCTAAATAAGACTTCAGTGCACTCCACACTCTGCACCTAACCGGCTTCAACCGTCTGTCCACTATCGTCTTCTTTCCCATCCTACTGCTGCATTTCCCCTCAGCTGATGTGTACTCCAGCATGTGGGTTTCCCATGTGTCCCAGAAAGCCCCTGAAGCCCATCTCCAAAAGACCAATATGCTGTTGATCCTTCCAGGTTCGGATCAGATATCACATTTTTCAAAAAGTTTTTTTCATTCCTCACATTTAGTGAGAAAATATTGAGTTCCCAGGCATCCTCAATATGATTTGTGTTTGTTGACCCCCAGCACTCATAAAATAACACATATTTCCAAAGTGTTGGAGGCCTTATATATTGTCGTGCCAAAAAGTAACATGAGTGATAGGTATTAGCAGAACAGATAAATTTCACTGCCAACTTAAGATGTTCTCTGACACGTGATCCCAAAGGCTCCTTGCAATTCTTGGTTTTGTTAGGATAACTGGAGTAAGTCACAGAAAACTTGTCTCAAATATCTTATGCAAGGGAAATGTAGTCTCTCATGTAGAAAGCTAGTTAGTTAATTCAGACTCAGTGACTATGATAACTTGAAGACCAGTGATTCTCAGACACCAGTCTGTCTGACTTGCTTGTTCCTCTTGTCCTTAGCTAGTTCTCCAAAATGGCTGCCAAACACATCCAAAAGAACAAGAGCAACCAGTTCTGGAGGAGATGTGGGGAGAAAGGGACTCTCCTTCATTGTTGTGGTAATGCCAACTGGTTCAGCCGTTTTGAAAAACTACATGGATGTTTCTCAAAAAACTAGAAATTGAGCTCCCATTTGACCCAGCAATACCACTTCTGGGAATATACACTGGGGGCCCAAAAACACACAACAGAAACACCATCTGCACTCTTATTGCAGGACTATTCACAATAGCCAAATTTGGAAACAGCCTGAGTGCCCAAGAACAGATGAATGGGTAAAGAAACTATAGCACATCTACAAAGTGGAATAGTATGCAACTGTTAGGAAAACTGAAGTCATGAAACTTGCCTATAAATGGATGGACATGGAGAGTATATCATCCTGAGTGCTTGGGTTTCAGTTATACAATGATTGAGTACCCATCCCTCCACCAGTGCCCATTGTCTACCACAAATGATCCTAGTAGCCCTCCCACCTCCACACCCCATCCCACTCCACCCCACCCTGCCTCTGTGGCAGGGCATTCCCTTTTGCTCACTCTTTCCTTCAGGGTCTTGTAGTTTGCAATAGAGGTATTGAGTGGCCATTGTGTTCGGTCTATAGTCAACTTTCAGCACACAGCTCGCATCCTGAATGAGTCCTCCAAACATCCTAGGTAAAGGGATATTCTTGATAACCTTTCAGTGTCATTATTGCAAACCACAATGCCCTAAATGAGTCTGAAGGAGAGAGAAAGATATAGAATGACTGTATTCTTTTGTGGTATATAAAAAATATAGATAGTAGAAGACTAATATCCATGGCCAGGGAAAACAGGGGCTAGGAAGACTGTTCAGTGGTTGGAATCAACCACAAGTGTGTGTGGGGTAGAGAGTAGGTAAAATAGAGAAGAGACCAGTATGACAATAATATCCAGGAATGATCACACTGGACAAGATCTGAGTGTTAAAGGGCAGCTCAGATAGAGAAGGGAGCACCAAATAAATGGTGTTTGGAGGATCCTCCCAGAAGGGGAGATGCATGTTGAAAGTACACTATGGACTGAACATGTTTGCCACTCAATGCCTCTTTTGCAGACCACAACACCCAAAAGGAGAGAGAGAACAAAAGGGATTGCCCTGCCACAGAGGCAGTGTGGGATGGGGGGGATGGGGGTGGGAGGGATATTATTCATGGTGGTAGAAAATGGGCACTGGTGGAGGGATGGGTATTTGATTATTGTATAATCGAAACCCAAGCACAAAAAATTGTAAATCTACAACTGTACCTCATGGTGTTTCACTAATAATAATAAAAAAAAATTTTTTTAAAGTAGGTAAAGGGATATTCTTTTGGAGGGGGGGAGTGTTCTTTGGAGTTTATTTTTGTTGATGTTATTGTTGTTTGATTTTTTTTGTTTTTTAGTTTGTAAGTGTAGACTTACAAACTTTCGTGCTTGGGTTTCAGTTATACAATGATTGAGTACCCATCCCTCCACCAGTGCCCATTGTCTACCACAAATGATCCTAGTAGCCCTCCCACCTCCACACCCCATCCCACTCCACCCCACCCTGCCTCTGTGGCAGGGCATTCCCTTTTGCTCACTCTTTCCTTCAGGGTCTTGTAGTTTGCAATAGAGGTATTGAGTGGCCATTGTGTTCGGTCTATAGTCAACTTTCAGCACGCATCTCACATCCTGAACGAGTCCTCCAAACATCCTAGGTAAAGGGATATTCTTGATAACCTTTCAGTGTCATTATTGCAAACCACAATGCCCTAAAGTTTGGGGGGGTGGGGAGAGAGAGACAAGGTAGAGACAGAGAAACTGAGACAAAAAGAGAAAAAAAAGTCCCTGCCATAGAGGCAGGCTTGTGGGGGTGAAGGGAGGGAGTGATGGAAAAGAACTTGGGAACACTGGTGCTGGGAAATGTACACTGGTGGAGGGATAGGTGTTGGAACACTGTGTGACTGAACTCTAATCATGAACAGCTATCTCATGGTGATTCAAAAAAAAAAAGACTGCCAAGGAAGGAAGCTTTACTTGAGAACACAGCAAACACTAATCCAAGAAATGAACTGCTTTTGTCTTAAATTTCTTTAAGAGTAGGATATTTTCCAGAAGGCCTCTTGGAAGATCTTTTCTCATTCTTTAATGGCCAGAACTGAATCAGATGCCTATTTTCATGGAGGGTGAGAGTAAAGATGGGGTTTGGGTCACACCCAGCCATGCTCAGGGCTTGCTTCTGACTCTGTGCTCAGGAATCACTCCTGGCAGTGCACAGGGACCATACAGGATGCCAAGGATCAAACCACTGTCGGCTGCATGCAAGGTAAGCGCTCTATCAGCTTTACTATGATTCCAGCCCTGTGTGACTATTTCTATACTGTGGCTGGCAAGGGAGACAGTATTATCACTATTGATAACTAATCAGGATTGACCCCTAAGTTATATATGGGATAGGAGTGGTAGGTCCTGCAATATCATAACAAAAACAGAATTTAACCAGGCTCCTAGTCATCTATTTGCTCCTGCAGACATGCCATCCCAAAGCTTAAAAGATTTTTTTTAACTTTTTTTTTCCCTCAATAATCTGGTCTGGGGAAAGAAAGATGGCGGCCACATGGGAGCCTTGTGGACAGCAGGTATGAGCCGGGGGTGAGGGGGCGACTAAAACCTCATAGGAAGGGGGGTGCGTTCCGGCCCGTCCTTCACGCCCTACCGAGGTCACCAGTTGCCCCCCACGAGCGGCTCTTCGGCACGACCATGACTCCAGAGCACAGAAACCAATCTCTTAATTATCTGACTCTCACTAGAAATACTTCCAGGGTTAATAAGTAAAATAGCAGAAATTCAAAACCGCACAGCGGCTATTGCGGCCGCGTGACATTATTTAATTCTTGAACCCAGCTGTAGAAAGCAAATCATTTCACAATGCTTTTTCAGCATGGCTGATTTGGGGCGGGGGGGGGGGGGGGGAGGTAAACTTTAAATAATAATGGTGCAACTTTTGTTAAAACAATGAAGCTAGTCAAAGTAGATAGAGTGTTAACTAGAATTCATCTGCCTCACAGGGCATTGGGGGGATTATTGGGGTTCTTCGTGGTGAAAGATGGGTATTGGTAAAGGGAAATGTGATTGATATTTGCATGACCGAGACCTAAACCTGAAAGCTTTGTAACTTTTCCCACAGCGATTCAATAAATAAATAAATTATAAAATAAATAAATAAATAATCTGATCTGGGTGACAAGATTGCCAAGAAAAAAATTATTGGATAAGCAACTGAAAATAAAATCTTGGCTAAGTTGACTATAGACCAAACATGATGGCCTCGTAATACCTCTATTGCAAACCACAACGCCCAAAAAGAGAGAGAGAGGAAGAAGGAATGCCCCGCCAGAGGCGGGTTAAGGTGGAGGGAATGGGGTGGGGGTGGTGGGAGGGATGCTGAGACTATTGGTGGTGGGAAATGGGCACTGGAATGAGTACTCAATCATTGTATAATGAAAATGCAAGCACGAAAGTTTGTAAGCCTGCAACTGTTCCTCACCATGATTCACTAATTTAAAAAAAAGTAAAAAAAAAAAAAAACAGAATAAAAACAGGGTATTCTACAAAAAATAAAATAAAATAAATAAAATCTTGGCTTTTTTATGTTTTTCCAATAATTAACTTTATTGTGGAATACACAATGTTTTCCCTTTAATGAATATATATTAGTGTTTGATTTTAATGTCATTTTATGTCCTAAATTCTCCAGGTTGTAGACATCCTGAGTTCATAATAGAGAAAGCATATAATTTTCATATAATTTGGTAACTAGATGATTCATCATCAGAGTATCATTACCCTTTTGAAAACCTATAAATCCCAGAAGATTTCTTGTTTCTTTGTTTCTTTTTGGCCACACCCATTGATGCCCAAGACTTATTCTACTTTGGGCTCAGGGATCACTCTTGGCAGCCTCCAGGAACCATAGGAGGTTCTAGGACTGAGCCCAGGCATGTGCGAGACAAGTGCCCTCCCCTACTGTACTATTGCTCCCACCCACTTTTTTTTTTTTTGGCGGGGGAGGGGAGAAAAGCTTTTAAAGATAAAACTATTGGGGCTGGAGAGATACCACAGTGGCTAGGACGTTTGCCTTGTATGCGGCCAACCCAGGTTCGATTTCCAGCATCCCATACGGTCCCCTGAGCACCGCCAGGAGTAGCTCCTGAGTGCAAAGCCAGGAGTAACCCCTGTGCATCGCCAGGTATGACCCAAAAAGCAAAAAATAAATAAATAGGGGCTGGAGCGATAGCACAGCGGGTAGGGCATTTGCCTTGCACACGGCCGACCCAGGTTCGAATCTCAGCATCCCATATGGTCCCCTGAGCACCGTCAGGAGTAATTCCTGAGTGCAGAACCAGGAGTAACCCCTGAGCATCGCCAGGAGTGACCCAAAAATAAATAAATAAACAAATAAAAATAAAGATAAAACTATTAAATAACTATTGTCCTCTTTTAGTTGGGACAGATAACTGATTTTTTGGTTTATAATGTCACTTCCTTAGTCTAAGCAAGTCTTCTAGGTTTCATCTTTTATCTATGCGAGGTAAGAAAGTTCTTGAGTGGCTGCTATAATTAGACTCATATCATTTACTAAAATAATACGCGGACTTCCTTTTGTGATTATATCTTCCATCTTCTAATAAATGTATAACTGCCTTTATAACAATATCCAGTCAGATGATGAATGTTCCTATAATAATACTACCCTTTTTCTCTAATTTTTTTTGCAAGTTGCTCAAAGAACTAAGTGTAAAAAATCAGATGATTTCCACATCATCTTTGTGACTTGGAAACCGTTAGAGCTAAAATTACAGGCCACTTGTTTGATAGGTGAAGAGGTATGCAGACCAAAATTTTGATAACTTTCTAGCAGTTGCCAGATTATGTAGTTTAGAGTAGGATTTCATTGTCTTGTTTTCTGGTTGATTGCCTTATACACCACACATTGCTAAAAGCAGAACTAACTCTAGCCAGGTTATCAAATCAAATTCCAAAAAAGGGGTTGAGACAGAGGTCAGTTTTCCTCCCATCTGCAGTCCATCATATACCCAGAGATCTCACTTAACACTGGCCTCTCAAATTCTTGATTCATTATAAGTTCAGAAGCTCAGAAAAAACCCTGCAGACAAAAAATGTACTTGATAAGATGCTTCCCTTCTCCACTGAAATGCAGCTAATGCAGAAAACGGGAGATGAAAACCTGCAGTGATGCACAGTGAAGTTTGCTTATTTGTTTGGGGTCCAAACCCAGTGAAGATCAGTGGCCTATTCCTGGCTCAGTTGCTCAGAGGACCATGGATCAGTGCCAGGGATTGAACCCAAGTTCACTGCATGCTTCTCACACTCTCATTCTTTGCACTATCTCCCCCATCTCAACCATAGTGGACACAAAGTCAAATTTTAAGATTGGAGTCTAAATGATATTTGGAAATGGTCACTCTTGACAAGAACTGAGTGTTGAGGAGCTGGAGCAATAGCACAGCGGGTAAGGCGTTTGCCTTGCACGCGTCCGACCCAGGTTCGATTCCCAGCATCCCATATGGTCCCCTGAGCAAGGCCAGGAGTGATTCCTGAGTGCAGAGCCAGGAGTAACCCCTGTGCTGGGTGTGGCCCAAGAAGAAAAAAAAAAGAACTGAGAGCTGAAAGTAGGTAGAGGGAGATACATGAAAACCTTTCAGTACCTGTATTGCAAACCATAATGCACAAAAAAAGAGAAAGAAAGAGAGCAAGAGAGAGAAGTATCTGCCCTAGAGGCAGACTACAAGGTGGGAGTACGGGAAACTGGGGACATCGCTGGTGGAAGGACAGGTGTTGGAACATTGTATGACGGAAATCCAATCATGGACAACTTTGCAACTGTGTATCTCACAGTTATTTAATTTTAAAAGAAGATTACAGTCTAAAAATTTAGTCACAAGAGAAAATTGTTTGCTTCACAAATATTAGTGAAATTTTCCCTCCTAACTGCTTGCATTTAGAAACCCTTGGGCCTGTGTGTTTTTTAATATAGAATGGTTCCATTTACAGTATTCATTCGAAACTACAAACCCACTTGTTCAAATTAGACATTTCTAAATGGTAAAAAAGTAAAATGTGATACAATTAACTAAAAATTTTTAATGTGGATCTGTAGAGCTAGGACATAAGGGAGGGTGCTTTTCTTACATGCATCCAGCCTCAGGCTGATCCCCCAACACCCCAGAGGTTTCCCTGAGCACCACCAGGACTGATTCCTGAGCACAGAGCCAGGACTAAGTGCTGGGGGTTGTCAGTGTGGCCCAAAAACAACAACAAAAGACCAAAACCATTGAAGCACACTAAAAAAAATGTAGCCTCACTTTAATTCTTCTCCCCCTCTTCTTCGACCAACAATTGCTATAATCCACTCTAATAAGGTGGACTGTATGAAGAATTTTCTTCACTTAACATTTCTCATTATTAATAAATTTTACACTGACAACTATAAAGTGAACACTTTGGATTTATGCACCTAACCTAATTACATATGCTGCATGTACGCATTTCATTATTTACTTGACAGATTCATTCCTTGATATCATAAATAATTAAATAAGAATCAAATATTAACAATCAGATACATGTTAATTCTCCTCAATCTGTAGAAACAAACTACATTTTTATCTTCAGTTCAACAAGCACTGATTAAAATTTCTTCATTAGGCAAATTTCATAAGCAAAGTTCTTGATCTACTTTTCTCACTTTCACTGAAAATTAAACCTGGAGTAAATTATTCCAGGATTATTTCATGGGGGAAAAAATGGAATACAACAGTATTTCCAACAAGCTTCTGCAATCTTTCTCAAGCTCAGCTATATCTCACATGTGAAACATTCATCTGGGTGACTGTCAAGAATCTTCAAATATGGCTTTTGTGACTCTCGAGAAGCCAGGCCTATATTGATTACTAATAGTATGTTATCAGAGATTCTTGTTTATGAGGAAGATGAGGGTTTTAACCAAACAATTTTTTGTAACTTCTTTAAAAGAATATTTCCTGGGCATGATGGGTAATGGCTGAATTATGTCTATTGGGGCTGAAAATTAATCCTGCGGTCAAAGCATAGCTGTTGATTTTTTTTCTGCTTTAATGAACCAGGTTTAAATTTTTTTATTCGTGTATATGAACATCTTCATTGATCAAACTATTCTCACATTTTATCAAATTTGCTTTGGTAGAGCATACCATACAATTTCATCATTTAAAAAATATTAAAGATTCATAGATAGCCACATTATTCATAATACAAGATTAATGCCAGGCTGACAGGTTTTTGTAAAGATCTGCCTCTTTTTTTTCTAAGTGCACATACCATATCTATGTGAAATGTACCTCTGATGTTGCATATTGATTACTCCCTTCTTTTCTCTTCTAATGCTAAAGAGAGAATATTATGGAATGATTGTCAGGGTTAGTGTGTCTCTGACCTACACATGTATTATTAATAATTTATGAGCTGATTTGAAATACAGCACCAAGAAACCATCTGAAGACCACAGCCGCTGCCTGGGATGACATACACTCAGGGCTGACAGCGTATGCACCCAGATTTTGAGGCCCCATTATTAAAATCCCTAGAGAAATACAATTGCTCTAAGTCCCAGAGTTGACTAAATGGAAGGAAGTTCTGTTTCTTTGTTTCAAGAAGCTACATTTATTTCATTCCATGCCATCTTTCCTGCACATGCCTTCTTAAATTAATCAGATTTTTAAGTCAACTCATACTGTCTATAAGAATTAGAGCATCGAAAACTGAATATATCAAGGTATGTTGAGCAAAAGATCAGGTCTTCCTAGTTTCCCAGTGCCTCATACCCAGAGGCTGTTCACAGTCTGTTCTGTGCTCAAGGAAGGATGAAGATGGAGATGAATCAGAGCGTCCCTACCCTCACAAAATGGCATTGCATTGCACCCTACACACCCTGCTGGAATCTGCCTTTATTTATTTGTGTGAATATATATATATATATATTGCTTTTTTGGGTCACATCTGGCAATGAACAGTGGTTAATTCTGGCTCTGCACTCAGGAATTAACTCCTGGCAGTGCTCAGGGGACCATATAGGATGCTGGGAATCGAACCCGGGTCTTCCGCGTGCAAGGCAAACTTCCTACCCACTGTGCTATCGCTCCAGCCCCAATATATATTTTTTCTTAAACATAGCAAAGACATTTCCTTATCAACACATACATTGTTTTATTTTTGTTTGTTTTCTTTGGGGGGCCACACCCGGCTGTGCTCAGGTCTTACATCTGTCTCTGTACTCAGAATCACTCCTGGTGAGCTCAGAGGACCAGGTGGGGGTGCCAGGAATCAAACCTGGGTTATTACCCTACCCTCCAGGCCAGCATATACGTTTTAGTTCAAACAATATAGTGCTCTATTTTATAGAGGTACTATGGTTTATTTATTCATTTTCTTACTAATAGATTACTAAGATGCCTCAAATTTTTCACAATTAAAACAGCATCAGTTACCCTGAACATACATGTTTATGTGCTTGCTTGACTATTTCAGTAAGAGTCCTAGAAGTAGAATTACTAAATCAGTAACTGAACTTTTTCATCTCCTTCAGCCGTTAATTAGGCAAAGATCAATAAACATCCCTTCTTAATATTTAAATGTGCTAACATTTTATTAATAGGGTTGCTCATAACATTTAAGTGCATTTTTAAAGTATACTTTAAAACTTTAATAATATGTCATAATTTAGAAAAGAATTATCTAAGGTTTTAATTATATTCATTTCATGTGTGAGTAGCTTTATGCAAAAGCAAACTGAATTTGAAGTTCTTTCCAGTGCTTTAGCGATGTGTCACCAAGCCCCACATATGAATATATTATTCTGAAAATCAATGTCCAAAGCAGCCAGTCTTCATTGTAGCAATGCTACATCTAACTAATACTTTCAAAGCATGTTCATAGAGATTGACAACTGTTAAACCACTGAAGGCTTTTCAACAAGCCAGACCAAGGTTTCCGTGTTTGAAAACACTTTATCCAGGAAATCTAATTAGGAACAATGTTGTTATGTTGATTTGAAATCATCACAAGCTAAACATACTCGCAAAATTCTCTGCTTTTCACCTAACGTGTTTGAAGCCTCTGCAACTGTATAATGGCTACAGAGTGTGTCTGTCAAGATCCATTATACAAACTCGTGTATGCGTTCAGAAATGATGCCTTACTTCCAATGACAGGCACTTCCTATCTGCTAGGATTCATAAAAATTGGGACATTGATCATTCCATGTAGAGCTTTTCTTTAGCAAGAAGCTAAAGGAAAACCTTGTTATGCCAAATGACTTGCTAGTCAGAAGTAGCCAGGACTCTGAAAACTGGGAACTAGAGAGTGGTTTGTAACAAGTCAGAAATGAAGATGTTCAACCAACAAAATGACATTAAGCAGCACGGGCTATAAGAGAGACGCGTAGCCTGTCAGAATCAGGGGAGGCTGTGGTGACAGGTAGACAATCAAATGGGCTGACTCGGATTCCTCTCTGTGGGGGTGCTGGCAACAGGCTTCTCTTGGGAGTTTCCACGCATGCCCTTTGTAGGAAACTTCCCCCCTGAAAATGGCAGCAAGCCCCTTGGAGGTCTTATTAAAATTCCCCTTCTGCTTTATGAAGTGTATTGGATAAAGCAGATGGCAGTACTGGAACGGTTCATTCTTTATTGTTTGAAAGAAAGTGGAGACAATGGTCATGCCAGGGAGATAGCACAGCAGCAGACATATCCCAGTGATGATGCACACTAGGCGTCATACAACAGGAAATGAGTCAGAGGGAAAAAGCCATCCACAGTGCCACCTAAAATGGCAGACAGCATGAATCCAACAGAAGCAATATGGTTCATAATGAATATTTCATAATCAGATCGGTAGCCATTATGGCTGCAAATGATTTCACACACGAGCTTCAATCTCCACTGTGTAGCTTCCAACTACCACCATTAGAGCAAACATTGTCTTCATTTCTTTTTTTTTTAATTTTTTAATTGAATCACTGTGATATAGACCCTTACAAAGCTGTTCATGACTAGGCTTTAGTCATACAGTGTTCCAACACCCAACCCTCCAACAGTGTATATTTCCAGTGTCCCTAGTTTCCCCAGTCACCACTCACTGCACTCCCACATCTTCATTTCTAAGAGAGATTTTTTTTAATTCACTCTCCATCACAAAACAGTGCTTAAAACACAATGCTTCTTTCTACTTCATTAGGGGCTCTAACTACAAAGCCCCATAAAAAGTGAAATTTAAGGAAAGCAAAAACCCCCAAACACTGCTCAATTTAACACCAGTGATTTTTTTAATACCAATGATTTCAAGGATTGAATCTACTTTCTCTAAAATGACACTATTAATATTTTTAACCAAAGTCTGTTCTAAAATTATTTCATTTAAGTTTATGTGTTAAAATATCTCAAATTTCTATCATTTCACACCACAGAGACTGGCCCACATCCAAAAGAACAAAAGCAACCGGTGCTGGTGCAGATGTGGCGAGAAAGGGACCCTCCTTCACTGTTGGTGGGAATGCCGACTGGTTCAGCCCTTCTGGAAAACAGTATGTACGATTCTCAAAAAATTAGAAATCGAGCTCCCATTTGACCCAGCAATACCACTCCTGGGAATATATCTCAGAGAGGCAAAAAAGTATAATCGAAGTGACATCTGCACTTGTTTGTTCATTGCAGCACTCTTCACAATAGCCAGAATCTGGAAAAAACCTGAGTGCCTGAGAACAGATGACTGGTTAAAGAAACCTTGGTACATTTACACAATGGAGTACTATGTAGCTGTTAGAAAAGATGAAGTCATGAAATTGACATACAATATTTCATACATCATACATACATGGAAAGTATCATGTTAAGCGAAATGAGTCAGAAAGAGAGGGATAGACATAGAAAGATTGCATTCATCTGGGGAACATAAAGTAACAAAATAGGAGACTAACGCCCAAGAATGGCTGAGATTAGTACCAGGAATTTTGCTCCATGGCTTGGAGGCCAGTCACACATGCTAGGGGAAAAGGGAGCTCAGATAGAGAAGGGAGCACCAAATAAAGGGTCTTGGGACGATCCTCCCAGGATGGGAGAAGCATGCAGAAAGTAGACTATAGACCAAACATGATTGCCACTCAATGCCTCTTTTGCAAACTACAACAATAAAAAGGAGAGAGAGAACAAAAGGGAATGCCCTGCCACAGAGGCAGGGTGGGATGGGGGGGATGGGGGGTGGGAGGGATACTGGGATCCGTGGTGATGGGAAATGGGCACTGGTGGAGGGATGGGTATTTAATCATTGTATAATTGAAACCCAAGCACAAAAATTTGTAAGTCTACAACTGTACCTCATGGTGTCTCACTAATAAAAATTTTCAAGATAAATAAATAAAATATCTCAAATTTCTCATAGTATAATCACTGTAAAGCAAAGTTAGACTTATTTCTCTCTGTTTTTATTCTACTCCCCTCATATTTAAGCTGTATGACAAAATAAACAATTTACAACCTTTTTCAGCTAAATGTTTCTGCTAGAGTCACTTTAACCAGCAGGAGATCTATATTTTCAAACTGTCACTCTCCTTCTAAAATCATTTCTGATATTGATTAGCTGTCCCTTAGTGAGCTATGAAAGACAAAATCTTAGCCTCTTTAAGCCTGTCTTGGTTGACAGAGTGCACATATTTACATGAAATAAAAAGCAAATATTTGTTCTTTATATTCAGGATGTCAGCACCAACTTGGGTTGTTTAGAAACCTGTTCAGACCAATCCAGCTGGTGTTTCTCTGTGACTTATGATGAAAGGTCCACAACAGGTCAAATCAAAAATTTATTTTATGAGATTGAATCCACTGAAAAGCCCAGGAATGTGGGACTTGTGACTGAAATCTCCAGGCTTCTGGAGTCAGGATGAGCTCCCTCCATCCATTTTCCTGAGCTTCTGCTTTCCTGGAAGTCATGCCTACAAACTGCTTCTGGGAGCCATTTAAGCTCATTAATGGCCATGATCCAGGCACACAAATGAATCTCGGAAGAGAGCAGCATGCTACAGAGATGCCTCTGTACCCCAAAATCACCATCCACTGTCACTGTCACTGTCCTCCTGTTGTTCATCGATTTGCTCGAGCGGGCCCAGTAACATCTCCATCGTGAGACTCGTTGTTACTGTGTTTGACATATCGAATACATCACGGGGAGCTTGCCAGGCTTTGCCATGCGGGCGAGATACTCTCGGTAGCTTGCTGGGCTCTCCGAGAGGGCGGAGGAATCGAACTCGGGTCAGTCATGTTGGCTGCATGCAAGGCAAACGCCCTACCCGCTGTGCTATCACTCCAGTTAAAAAAAATTTAACTCCAAGTCTAGCACCCTGTGAAAGAAGTTTAACATACCAGGAGCCTGCGGCCTCAAAGAAAGCAGCTACATGACATCTCATACAATTATGCCACTGATATACCAAGAGTAGCACACCACATTTGATAGGGTGTAAGTTTGAAGACAACCAATCTTGATTTAAAATATATATATGCATATATATGTACATAAGTATATATATATATATTAGCATATATATATGCACTCAAAAACTCAAACTCTAACAACATGTTAATAATCTCTAATACAGGGGTTTAATGACTCCAAGATGAGATAGAACAATTTTTACACATTTTCCTCTAAGGAAATCTTTTTTGATCATTTTTAGTCAATTATTCATAGCAAGCAATACAAAATAAATTACTTAACATCTGCCTTTTGGGCAGGCTTGGATGGTGGTGGGAAAACTCAAAATAATGGTGGTGGGAAGGTGTAATGGTGGTGGAATTGGTCTTTGAAATATTGAATGTAATCAATTACTGTGAACAACTCCTTGAAAATAAAATTTTAAAAAATTAATTTAGGGGTTGAAGAGATAGTACAGTGGATAGGGCACTTGCTTTACTCTAGGCAGACCCCAGGTTCAATCCCCAGCACTCCATATAGTCTCCTGAAACCTGTCAGGAGTGATTCTTGAGCACAAAGCCAGGAGTAAGCCATGAGCACTGTTGGATGTGACCACCCAAAAAAACCAAACAAACAAACAAAAAAGATTTATTTTAAAAGAAATAAGAGTTGAGAGCCAAAACAATAGTATAGTGGGTAGCTTGTCTTGCATATGGCCACCCAATTTCAATCCCTGGCACCCCATATGTTCCCCACAGGTCTGCCAGAAAGTTCCCTCCAGTGTAGTCCCTGAGTGTAGAGCCAGAAGTAAGCCCCAAGCAAAGCAGGTGTTCCTGCACACATACGCCCCAAAAAGAGAAAGAAATAGAGCTGATCTGCATTTTAAAACCAAAGGTGAACCTTTTTTATGCCATAGGTTTATGCACTGATCATTCAAACTGCATTGTTTGAATTCATTACATTGTTGAAAAAAACATGGGTTTGGGGGTCAGAGCGATAGTAGCACTGTAGCACTGTCCTTCCGTCATTCATTGATTTGCTCAAGCAGGCACCAGTAACATCTCCATTGTGAGATTTGTTGTTACTGTTTTTGGCATATCGAATAGTCATGGGTAGCTTGCCAGGCTTTGCCCTACGGGCACGATACTCTCGGTAGCTTGCCGGGCTCTCCGAGAGGGGCGGAGGAATCAAACTTGGGTCCGCCCAGGGTTAGCTGTGTGCAAGGCAAACGCCCTACTCACTGTGCTAGAGTGATAGTACAGTGGGACATTGGTCATTCCATGTAAGCAAGTGCCCTATCCACAGTACTATCCCCTAAAATTAATCTCTGATTTGACCTCTTGTGAATCTTTCACCAGTTTGCCTTGTACACAGCCAACACAGGTTTGATTCCCAGCATCCCATCTGGTCCCCTTAGTACTGCCAGAAGAGATTCCTCAGTGTAAAGCCAGGAGTCACCCCTGAGCATCACAAGGTGTGGCCAAAAAAATCAAAAGGGAAAAGAAAGCATGGGGTTGAGGTCAGAAGCTGTCTAGGAGTAAAGGTGCTTGCCTTTTTCACCTGGTAAAATCCCTGGTACCACATATGGTCCCTGAACAGATATAGGGGTCACTGCTTAGCACAGAGCCAGTAACCAGAAAGAACTCCTGAGTACTGCCAGGTATGACCCAACTTTCACCACCAGCTCCCACCTCATCCACTTCCACTGAAAAAAGAAAGCCTGGGCTTAATTTTTTTTACCTCCCTTACCGAGTATGAACTTTGAGTTCTACTGCAGGTATTGATACAAGATGATGTTTGTTACACTAAAAAAGGTCCTAATTTAAGATATTTTTCAGGTACTGGAGCGATAGGACAGTGGGCAGGGTATTTGCCCTGCATGTGGTCCACCAGTTTCATCCTCAGCATCCTATATGGTCCCCCCCCCCAGCATCACCAAGAGTAATCCCCGAGTGCAGAGCCAGGAGTTAAGCCCTGAGCATCCCTGTGCATAGCCAACCCTCCCCCAATCAATACCAAAATGAAAAAGTTGCTTTTAAGCTCTTTTCTAAAGAAAAAGCAAACTTTATTTTTCTTTTTTTCTTTCTTTCTATGTTCTTCCTTCCTTTCTTCCTTTCTCTCTCTCTTTTTTTTTTTTTTTTTTTTTTTGTAGGGAGTGAACACCCAGCTGTGCTCAGGGCTTACTCCTGGCTCTGGGTTCTGAGCTCAGAGATCACTCTAGAGAGAACTTTCTTTGAAGTCAGCTAAGCAGTATTCACATTGAAGGTTAATGAATCACCACCTTTAGTGAAAGCCCCAGAATGTCACTGTTTTCAGAACCTGGAGCTCCCTGATAATACAAGAGAACGGACTGGGGCAGGAGAGGGGTGGAGTTGTGAGATATGCTTTCTAGGGCACATCAACTTTTCTTCTGCCTCTAGCATTTCTCCCATGGGATGCCTTGAATTTTGGGTCCAATTTCACTAGTCCCTTAAACCACACTGTTCAGAAGCCACAAGAACAGAACTTGTTCTGCTTCCTGTGGACAACGCCCTATCTGCTGAACACACATTTTAATAAGGAAACTCTATTTCCAGGAAAATACCTATTGGTATTTACAAGAAAAAGGCATCTCTACAAGATTCTCTGAAAAAAAATCCTATCAGTGCCACTCATTCTACCTTCAAAGACAAGACCCTGTAATTACTTTCTCCTCTCCATTTCCTGTCTGGATAAAACAACAAGATCAAGAGAACCTATCCATTTTCCCCAGATACCTTCCAAAATATGAGTCTGCGTTGCAGGCTGGCATCAGAAATTTCATTATCTGTATTTGTATTAGTAATTCACTGCACAAAGAGAACAGGGGGCTGAGGAGGAGAGCAAGCATGGAAGCAAACATCAGACAATTGTATATATGCAAATGCTTGCAAATTCCTGCCAGCATCTCCCTATCTCTAACCAAGCAACATGGAAGCCTATTCAGCCCTCAGCTTCTTTGCTGCCAAATATGGTCGTGGCTTTGAAGGAAAACAGCAAACTTCCAGCAATCGGAGCTAAATCTTACTCAAAACCAACCACATCAAAGCTAAGGCATAAATATAATCAGTGATTCTTCTAGAAAGCCAGGAGATCTGTAGCCCACTGGCTGATAGGGAATTTTTAAACAAGATGTTCTGGGAGGGGGAGGGGATGAGAATGGTTGCAAGCCTCGCTCCTCCAGCACAATTGACAGATCTGAAATGCTGCCTCTTGGCTTGGCGTTGCACATTTGCATAAAGAGCCTGGGCCAGGAGGGCTCTGGGAAATTCAGAGGAGGCAGGGTGGAGAGAATGCCTCCAATTCAAATTCAGAAACCCGAAGTGTCCCCTTTCAAATGAATAAGGATGTTGTTTGATTTGGTGGGGTGGGGGGGTGTCCCACCCAGCTATGCTTACTGCTGGCTTTGCACTCAGGGATCAGTCCTGGTAGATTCAGGGAACCAGAGGAGATACCGGGGATCAAACTGAAGTCAGCAGCGTGCAAAGCAAGTCTTACCTACTATACTATTTCTCTGGCCCCTGAAGATAGTGTTTGAGAACAACAGCAAGCACCATTATGTATTTTGCTTTGTCTTAAAATCAATTCCTCACAAATGATAGCAGTTACAACTGCTATCATTTTCAGTTATCATCATCATCATCATCATCATCATCATTGTTATTATAACTTCTTTGTGGTGCCAGAGACCATATCCAGGGCCTCACACATGCAAGGTACATGTTCTCCCACTATGCCACATTTCCAGTCTGACTTGCTTTACTCGTATACACTGATTCTACTTACTGTCAATGAGTAATAATGGTACAGCTATGTATATATCTTTCATATAAGTGATTCCATTCATCCTCAGAAGTATGCTTCAAGGTAGGGTTATCCCCTACCTTATACCTTATATATTTTTTTTTGCTTTTTGGGTCACACCTGGCGATGCACAGGGGTTACTCCTGGCTCTGCACTCAGGAGTTACTCCTGGCGGTGCTCAGGGGACCATATGGGATGCTGGGAATCGAACCCAGGTCGGCCGTGTGCAAGGCAAACGCTCTACCCGCTGTGCTATCTCTCCAGCCCCATCCTTATACCCATTTTTATAAGCAAAGAATGCAGGGCTCAGACATTTAGTGATTTACCTAATTTACATCCCTAATCAATGGCAGGACAGGGATTCCAAATCTCTCTGCTGTCAAATTTGAATACTAACTCTCCCTGCTGCTCAGCAAACAAATTCCAAATGCAATGGGCTTAAGTCATTTTTATGTTCTTGGCAACTTTCGGCCCCAGTGCCAACTGCAGCCTTCTTCGAACCTTCTTTCTCAAAGATCATTGCTCTTTTGATTTGCCTTTTTTGAGCCTGCCTCTTAAAATTTCTCCTCTTTAGATTTCCCTCCCCTGTCCATCTTTTCCTATCTTGGCCCTTAGTGAGAAAATTTACCCATGTCTAGTCCTTCATTTTGTCATCCCATGGATGCCTGCAGACCATGTCCTCTGTGCCAGCCATTGCACTATATAAACAGAGTTTGCTTCGTCAAACTGTGCTGTGCTGGTGACAAATAAAAACAGGGAGCAGAGGGGCTGGAGAGATAGATAGCACAGTGGGTAGGGCATTTGCCTTGCACGCGGCCAACCCAGATTCGATTCCCAGCATCCCATATGGTCCCCTGAGCACCGCCAGGAGTAACTACTGAGTGCAGAGCCAGGAGTAACCCCTGTGCATCGCTGGGTGTGACCCAAAAAGCAAAAAAAAAAAAAAAAAAAAAAATGGAGAGCAGATTGTGAGGGACAGGCCCAAAATGGACTACCACCAGAATTAATTTAGCTTAGCTTAATAGGAACCTGCATTGCAAAATAACTTGTTTTTCAAGGAACAGGTCTAGATAAGCTTTTTCAGATCTGCTTTATAGGAGCCTGCACTGCAAAATAACTGGTTTTTCTGCCCCTGAGCAAGGAATTCAGATACAGGTACTCGAAGGGTGGGGGTCAGACCAGATAACCGGGTGTCTCTCACAAGACCCATGTTGCAAGACCCAGGACTGCCTTAAAAACCTGTCAGTTCCTAAGCACCGACGCAAAATGCTGATCTTTAAACTATAGGCTAAGAAGTGATGTACCCTTAATTCGATTGGTTAAGAAAGCATATGTTGTTACAAATCTATTGGCTATGAAATGCGCAGGCTTTGCTGTAACGGCCAGTGAAGGCCTATATAAGATCCCCTTTGAAGAAGTTCGGGGTCTTGCCTCACCTAACTGACCTGCGTGTCTGTGTAGGCGGCTTGACCCTGGCTAGCCAATCTTAAAATAAACTGTGCTTGCTGTTTGCAGTCTCTGGAGTCTCTTTGTCGTTAAAGGGAGATCACGATCCGCGCTCTAACATTTGGAGGCCCCAGCGAGATCTCCCGATGGCAAACGGGCCCAGAGAGCGGGTTTTGAAAAGGCCTTAAAAAAAAAAAAATTCTGCGGAATATTCCATCTGTTTTGTGGGGGGACGGTGTCCCCTTCTGGACCGCGGCAGGGAAGTAGCTAACCCTGACTAGGAGGACTTGGGGGGACATAGGGTTTCCTCGAGCCCTCATCTGTTCTGGAGGCCTCATCTGTTCTGGAAAATCCAGCGCCGGGAGAAGACCTGGAAGAACTAAACCCTCCGGAGGTGAAAATCACGTGCACGCCCTTTGGGCATATTCGGGAGTCCCAGGGTGACTGGTGAGTGTGATGCGCACCCGTGTGAGAGAGTGGACCGGTCCGAGCCAGTGCAGGTTCCTATAAAGCGAATCTGAAAAAGCTTATATAGACCTGTTCCTTGAAAAACAAGTTATTTTGCAATGCAGGTTCCTATTAAGCTAAGCTAAATTAATTCTGGTGGTAGTCCATTTTGGGCCTGTCCCTCACACAGATAAGATGCTTTCCTTGATGCAGCTGATCGGGGTTCAATCCTCAGCACCCATAGTGAACCCTGAGCCCTCCAGAAGTGATCCCTGAGTGCAGAGCCAGGAGTTAGCCCTGAGCACAGGTGAGAGTGGCCCCCACAAACAAACAAGCAAACAAACAACTATGTCTCTTTTCCAATTCGCTAGGGGATTTCCACTTTGGTGCCTTTGCCCCCTTCCCCTGGTTGAAACCCCATGCTAGCACCTATGCCCATCGCAGCCACCTCTCAGCCATCACATTTGAATTCATCCCCTCTTCCTCCTCTTCCTTCTCCTCCTCCTCCTCTTCTCTGTGTGCTCCTACTCGGACAAGCAACACCTTCAAAAACGTGCTTCAAAATGTTACTCTTAGGGCCAGAATGATAGTACAGCCACTAGGGCACTACTTGCCTTGCATGCGGCTGACCAGAAGATTAAACCCAGACACCCCAAAAAGTCTGAAAAGCCCTGCCAAGGGTGATCTCTGAGTGAAGAGCCAGGAGTAAGCCCTAAACACCACCAGATGTGCCCCCTCCCAAAATAATCCTTAAATAAGTAAATGTCCCCTTAAAATTTTCTCAATTCTCATTTGTATTACATTTTACATTCATAAGACTAATTTCATGTAAATCTTAAAATGTATTGTCACAGAATTACTCCTATTATTCATTTTTTAATTTATATAACATTAAAAATAAGGTATGTGTCACCACCTCTACAAAAACTTTGCTTGTTTTGGGGTCATACCCAGTGATGCTCAGGGGTATATCATCTGGCTTTACAATGAGGAATTATCCCTGATGGTGCTCAAGGGAAATTATGGAATGCCAGGGATTAAACCCAGGTAGGTTGTGTGCAAGACAAGTATCTTATTTGCTGTACTAATTTTCCAGTCCCCAAATTTTTCTTCTTAAAGAAAAATTTAATAAAGAGAATCTTCAAGAGAATGTATTGTCTGGACATGCAAATACACTGGTTTATAACAACTCTTTTCTTCTTTGGGGGTGGGAGTGGGGGCTTAGGAGAATGATTACAGATTTATTTGTTTAATTCCAACTCTCCCATTATCACATTGTGGACCTGAATCCATCCAGAGGATAACAGCACCCACAGATGCAAGCTGGGTGGAGGCATCTGGCTGCCCACGTGGTGTAGGGTCTAGTTTCATATTAAGTTCTTTTTCCCACAAGTGATTTTGCAGCATAACTAATTACCCATAAAGTAATTTGGCTGTAAAAGATAAAATAACTCATTGATGGTTTGGCCTAGGGGGTTGGTTTCAAGTTCAGTTTTAACTGACATAGTACTCTTATTTGTACATAATATAAACATATACCCTCTCAGAGAGCCTGGCAAGCTATTGGAAGTATCCTGCCCACACAAGCAGATCCTGGCAAGCTCCTGCTGGTGTATTTGATATGCCAGAAACAGTAATGACAACAGGTCTCATTCCCCTTACCCTCCAATCATTGGGAAAAGACGAGTAAGAAGAGGCTGCTAAAATCTCAGGGCTGGGAAGAATAGACATTACTGGCGCCCACTTGAGTAAATTGACAAATAATGGGATGACAGTGGTACAGTAATAAATATATACATACATAAATATATACATATATGTTAGCCCTCATAGCAGTGATAATATGTCTTGGTTTTAGAATTGTGGATAACAACTTATATAAAATTGATAGAAAACACAGTGACAAAAATTACTAGACTTGTAAAATCTATTTGCAAGTGCTTCTGTGAGCAGAATCATCCCTCTCACACATCCAAACCAAAGTTTACCAAGGTATGGCAAATGCAAAATGCACAACTATCTTTGATAACATTGACAATTTTGTAGCTAATTTAGATGCCACTCATTTTCTTATGCCCTCTTTACCAAATTCATTAGAAAAATAATAATTATTATTATTTTGCTTTTTGGGTCACACCCTGCGATGCACAGGGGTTACTCCTAGTTCTGCACTCAGGAATTACTCCTGGCAGTGATCAGGGGACCATATGGAATGCTGGGAATTGAACCTGGGTCAGCCGCGTGCAAGGAAAACGCCCTATCCTCTGTGCTATTGCTCCAGCCCCTCATCACACAAATTAGAAGCTGAAGACCAAAGAAAAAGTAAGGAGTCGTTTCCCGAAAGGACAATGATCATGCAATTCCTGATGACTCTTTTAAATTTATTAATTTTTTCATATTTCAATACATCCTTTTTATTTGGCTCCTTTTTTCACTTTTTGATGAACTCTTTATTGATGGCAAAATTGCTTGCAGCCAATGTGCTGTATGGTGAAAGATCTTATGGCAAAGTTACCAGACTTGATAAATATTTTAAGCTTTATATTGGCAATGATGCCAATAAAGTGAATGAGAATATAAGTAGTATCTAAATTAGCCATGATTAAATGAGTCAGCGGATGATAAAGGCAGCACCTAGTGGGCATCAGTGATGTCAGTGAGACCTACTATCTTTTTCTTTTACAAGGCCATATTGCTAGGTGGGCGTGTCCCTCACCATATCAAAAATTCCCAGAATTCCAGTTTATCTTCTTCTCCAGTCACCCCAGAATATAAAGAGTTTCTCATAGCAACTGTTTCACAAGAGCCATCAATTCTGAAAGAACCCAGTATCCCATTTTGAGCCAGTCACTGGCACCAGGAAACTATCTTTGCTCTACCTCTGGACATGGAGGATGAACTGAGAATGAAAAGGAAAAGCAAGAGAACAGCGGGTATAATCCATGTTCACTACCCTCAGCTGTGGTACCTGCTCTGGTCTCTTACATGGGGAGCTGTTTCCTGTGTCCCTGCCTCTCAGATTGAGAGCCTCAGAGAACCAAAACTGTGCTCGTATCACTCAACCCTGAAGGACCTTGGATGATCCCCTGAATGTAGTACATGTGCAATAAACACTTCTTGGCAAAAATGAACTCATTAAAGTGGTTGGAGACAGTTCTTCTGTTGCTCATTTTAAGCCTTATATTTAGTATTTGAAAATACAAAATGTCACACACACACACACACACACACACACACACACACACCTTACAAACAGTATTCCATCAACAAAAGTGAATAATCTATCTTTTTAATTTGCACATCTACTGACTCTCCCCTCAGGGAGAGACAGAGAAAGCTCAAAGACTGGAGTGAGCACAGGCTTTGCATGAGGGAGGCCCAGACTCCCTTCCTAGCACCTCATGCTCCCAGAGGTACTGCTGGGAGTGATCTCTGGGCACCACTGAGTATAGCTCAAACCACGGCCCCCCTTCCCCACATACAAAAAAGTGTTTCTGGGGCTAGAGCAATAGTACAACTGCTAGGGTGTTTGCCTTGTATGCAGCTGACCCTTTTGGTCCTTGGCATCCCATATGGTCCCCCAAGCACAGCCAGAAGTGATTCCTGAGTGCTGAGCCAGGAGTAACTCCTGAGCATCACCAGGCGTGGACCCCCCCCCAAAAAAAAAGGAAAAGAAAGCATTGATTTGGGTTCAGAAACACTGTCTAGGGGTAAAGGTGTTTGCCTTGCACACCATCAAATACCTGGCACCATATATGGCACCCCCATATTGTCCCCCAAGCCTCTAGGAGTGTGATTCCTGAGAGCAGAGCCAAGGGTAAGTTTGAAGCACCACCAGGTGTGGCCAAAAAAAACAATGATGACGATGATGACGATGATGATGATGATGATGATGATGATGATGATGATGATAGTAAAATGTTTCTTAACTGATTTCAAATAGTGGGGGGTGGGGAATAAGATTGCATTGGCTTTCTATACCACTTTATTTTTCTGTTCTGTTTTTGTTCAGCAGTGCTGCATTTGCAGAAAATACAAATGCAGATTTTCACTAGGAATCGGGAGGCCGATGTCATCATTCAAATTTTAATGCAATGTAGAAATGTCTGTGGTCTTGAGTAGTTCCATTCAACCTCTAGAACCTTTCTGGAGGCTCCCCCTCCACTCTGTTATTTCTAGTACCATAGTCCTTCCTCCTGGCTGGGCGTGTAGCCTCCAGCAGGGTTCACCTCTCATGCAATCATGGGAAAGAGTCCTTCGCATGGGAGGCAGAGCTGTGTCCATCCAACTCTACATCAGCTTCTTAAACACGTGAAGGGTCTGGGCTGGAGACAGCAGAGAATGCTGTCAGCAGAGAATGCTCTTGCCTTGCATGTTCTGGCTTTGGCTCAACCCTTGACACTGCATGTTATAGACCCTGAGCATCACCAGGAATGATCCCTGAGCACCAAGTCAGGAATACACACTGAGCATTTTTGAGGGTGGCCCCAAAACCCTAGACAGACAGAGTTGTGAATCTTTACAATAAATTGAAAAAGTGCAGACGGCTCCAACGGTCCTTAGAAATGCGGTTGATCTTCACACTGTGGCACCTTGGCTGAGGGCCCAGTAAAGTCAAAAGACACACTTGGTAGATTTACCTACAAAGAGGACAGCAAAAGGGTTTGGAAACATGTGCTCACCATCCATGAAACAATCAACACTGGGTGTCCAGGAAGTTCTGCCTGAAGGTGAGATTGCAGGCTTCAGTGTGATCATTTCTGTGACAGGAGAGAAGAAATATCTCCAAACACCAGCTGGCAGCCCACATTCACCCCCAACACTCGCCACGCTCTCTCTCCTCAATCAGACCCTCCTGCCCCATCTTCAGAATGATGCTGGCTTCACTTGAGCAATTTCTGAGCTGTAGCTACATGAGCTAGATTGGGTTATGGGCAATAGCAAAAGGGTGAAGGGAAAAGGAGAGAGAGAGAGAGAGAGAGAGAGAGAGAGAGGAGAGAGAGGAGAGAGAGAGAGAGAGAGGAGAGAGAGAGAGAGAGAGTTCTAGGAAAGGAAGTTTTGGGTATTAAAGTTAGGTTCCTTTAAGGTTATAGACACAGTACAGTGGACAGGGCATTTGCCTTGCATATGGCCAATTCTGGGATCCTGGTTCAATTCCCAGCACCCATATGTTCCGCTGAGCCCTGCCAGGAGTGTTTCCTGAGTGCAGAGCCAGGAGTAAGCCTAAGGTCGGCCTGATATGCCCCTCCTGTCAAACAATAACAACAACAACAAACAATAGACTGACTTCTTAAATGTTTTTAGGAAAATTTAACAAAGCTCATAATTACTTTTCCAGAGTCAGATAAGGGTTCAGCTTTCCCTAACTTTCTAGAAGACTAACAAATGATGGAAAAAGCATTAGCGTGTTCCACTGAACCCCAGACCATTGGCTGATTCAGAGGCCACTCCACAGCGGAGGCAAGAGGTGCCAGGACTTCTGTGGCCTATCAACCCCTTTTCAGATAAAAAATAATCACTCAGGAAATCTACCTTCTCTAAGTGAAGAAACAAAAAGTGCCTTCCCAATTACACCCAACACTATTACCACTACCCTGGATGGTTCCTTTGTGCCTGCTCCAGGCCAGTATTGCCCACTTTGAGAAACCTAGGAAGGCACAGAGTCTTATCAGAAACAAACGTATTTTTGAGGGGTCAGGACCCACATTCTAATCAGCTCCCCAAGGCCATGGAGGTTGGCAGCTCCCACATCCTCTGGGGCTGGAGAGATATAGTTACAGCAGGTAGGGCACTACCTAGCGTATGTCCAACCCAGGTTCAATCCCCAACATCCCATATGATCCCCCCAAGTACCACCAGGGGTATTCCTGAGCATCGCCAGGTATGGCTGAAAAACCAAATAAATAAATAAAAAGAAGAATAAGGAATGGAAGGAGAGCAGGTAGGAGGAAGGGTGGGAGGGAACATCAAAGTGTTTCTTATATAAACTTACATAATCCAAAGTATTACAGACTGACTATCATAGAATTTCAGACTCTCTTCTTCCACTCATTTCTTTTTGTTTGTTTGATTTCTTGTTTGTTTGGGAACCACACCAGAGGTGTGGGATGGGGTTCGGGATGGGGGTAGGGGTTTACTACTTGAAAAGCTGATCCCTGGATCTTTGAAGTATCTCTCCAGTCTGCCAGTTTCTTAAACCTGCATACAATAATCCCTCTACCTTACCCCACACTTCCTTTGGGATTCACAGTCTTATCTACTGACACATGAAAGGCATGGAGGAGTCCTGCAGAAATGTAATTGGAAACTATTTAACCCTGGGCCTGAGAAATAGCACCAAGTTAAGGCACTTGCCTTATCCAAGATAGATCCCACTTTGATTCCCAGGACCGCATATAGAGTCCACCTGAGCACCTCCAGCAGTGGCCAAAACTACCCCCACACTGAAAACCGTAAAACTGTTTAAGCCAATGTGCCGGAGAATGTAACTAAGCACAGAAGCATCCCTCCACATCCAATAGCATCTCTCAGAACTAATGTTGTAGTGAAGCCCTGCAAAGACATTGGCTTTCTGTCTTCTAATTGGGTTCATGAGGAAACCGCTGTTCAAAGAGGCTGAGGACTTCCTCCTGAAAGTGCCAGTGGCAGAGCCTGGACCCCATCCCATCCACTGGTCCCTCCCAACATCCCCTGAGTCCAGAATATCATGTTCCATCTAGCCTCTCTATCCTGCAAATGTATCCACAGCACACGCATACGAGTTGATATCATTGTAATTGTCAACTTACAGATTTCCCTTTTTAGAAAATACAAAGAACTCCCTAGGTGAGAACTGAGATCCTGTACACAAATTTGAAGTGTGTTTATATATACTATTAATCGCCCCTGTCATAGTTTATACTGGTTATCCAAGTCTTGCTGCTATCAGTTGTTTATCTTCACCGCCTTCCCACTGAAATAATAATACCAATAACAACCATTTGCTCTCTTCTTGCTCTCGATGTGAAGGATAACATTAATATATTGGTGCAATTTTCTAGTGTTTATCTTTATGCATTCATTTAAACGGAACCAAAGCTGAAGAAATCACTCCCTAACAAGATAATCACAAAACAAATCTTTGTACCAAGTACTTTATTGCTAAATCAAAGCTTGTTTTTACTAACTAAAAAAAAAATCCCTTACTTTGGAATTTGTTTGGAATCAAGAGAGCAAAAAATAAGGGAGGTGGGTGGAAATTTTTTGTCTTTGCACATTTATAACAATATCATTACATTAAAATTTGTATGCTTTATCAGAAGCTCTAAAGGTAAAATAGAAATTCAAACCTATTTCAAGAGTAGTCGATAGGCAATTGTGAAGATTATTTACAAATAAGAACGCGTTAGAAAAGTTCAATAGGGCTCTCTATCTAAAAAGTTAAATATTCAGGACCCATGTTCTGCATTTGTTACCAAAGGCTTTTTATCAGAAAGAGGCAAATGATACCCTGAAAATGTTTTAAACATCCAACTTTGCTTATCTTCCTGTATTAATGATCCTATGGCAGTTGTTATATTAACCTTATCACATAGCACAGCAATAGGGAAAGACTATTGTGAAAGAGAGTAACAGAAAAGCATTTCATTTCATCTCTGGGACCTTTTTTTTTCAACCCAGCAATTTTCTAATTGTCAAAAGGGGGTGAGGGAATGAAAGTTAGAGTTTTACTGGGGGTTCTTGAAAGCTCGGCAAAAAAAAAAAAACAACTAGACATTTCCAAATGGGTCATTCATTAAGCATCATATAATGTGGAGAGGACACAGATTAGATTATCGACAAAATGCTCATTATGTGAGTTCTGGGTTTCAAGCACTCGGCGACAAGCTCTGGCCAAGAGACAGTCAGGAGCTCCTGGGAAAGCCAGTCTCTCTTTCAGGGCTCTGGACTGTTCGCTAATGGCTCTGATGTTACAAGAAATTCCATTTACCCCTCAGAATATTTCTTCCTGCAGGCTGAAAGCACAGAGAGGAGAATCTTAGGCTCCATCTCGTATTCCCTTTTCACTTGGACCACAAAACCAAACCTGACCCTGAGACCTTTCTACCTGCTTCTTTTGACTCAAGGCGTTCAAGTTCACAAGTAACAGTATGACTGAAATGAGTGTTTGCCTTCAACAGCTAAAGCTGGACCACAACTAACAGAGGGAGCACAGCCACCCTACTACTCCTTAACGTGGCCCAGCAATGTGCTCTTTTTAATTTCCTTTTCTTCTTTTCCTCCCTCCTTCTGTCTCTCTCTCTCTCTCTCCTCTCTCTCTCTCTCTCTCTCTCTCTCTCTCTCTCTCTCTCTCTCTCTCTCTCTCTCTCTCATTGTTCCTTTAAATGCAGAGCAGGGCTACTGATTACAAAGAAGCAGTTTGACTCTAGCAATAGGTCTTCTTCACTAATCCTCACTGTCATGGAAATTCCAGCTGCTACAAGAATAAGAAGCTCAATCCATATTTGTCAGCTCTAATATGAAATCTGTCAGAGCCCAAATTAATGAGTTCCAAATTCCTTACATCACGATAACAGGTTAAGACTGGTCAATTAATTACATAAATCCTTCCCGATTCATTGTGCGTTTGCAGCCCAGATTGTGTCTTACATTACCCCACGACATAAGGCCTTTTGGCTCCTGTTGTTCCACAGAAAAGGCCCCATTTAAGTGGAGGCTGCCTGCCACGGCAAAATGTTAAATGTCACACGTTAAATTTGCACTTTTCTGTAATTGCTTTTGTTAAAAAAAAAAAATTTAAATGAAAGCACAGTGCACTACTATGCAGAGGGCTGGCACTGAATGACTGGACTGAAGGACCCTGGGGCTGGCAATCTTTTACCGATGCAGTTTACATAGTGCCCTCAGAATCCTGTGCCCAGTAGGCACTGGAGCCCAGAATATGAAAATTGGTGAAAAGAAACCAATATTCTCTAAGATTTGAGGTAGCAAATATATATGCATATGTATACGTATGTTTGTATATATATATACATTTATACATATGTATATACATATATACATAAGGTAATCAGGAAATTTTTAATATAAAAAGGACAAAAATGGGATGCTTTACATAACAGCCTCACTTTTGTCTACCTATAGAAGTAGTAGTTATATGAACTACTGTTTACCTTCTCCAGAACGTAAATCATATAAAAATGTGTGTGTGTGTGTCTTGTGTAGGTCTTTGCCTTCAAAAATGATGCAGCTGATGACTTTGCTATTTGGATCTGTCACTGGTACACGCAGAGAGAATCATTAAGGGTTAGAATCTCAAAGGACATCAAGGCCAAACCTCTTCCGTCTCTTAAAACATCCAACTGCGGGGCTGGAGCGATAGTACCGCGGGTAGGGCCTTTGCTTGGCATGTGACCGACCCGGGTTCGATTTCCAGCATCGCTTATGGTGCCCCTGAGCACCACCAGGAGTAATTCCTGAGCGCAGAGCCAGGAATAACCCCTGTGCATTACCCGGTGTGACCCAAAAAGGAAAAAAGAAAAAAAAAATCCAACTGCGTTTGGAGTGACGGCGAGTCAGGGCTTGGAGGCAGCCCTGAGCAGGGCCGACTCCCACAGAGACGCAATAGCATCTCTTCTCGCCAACACACTGCCGCGGGATGGCCTTTTTACGTATCTAGGTGGTCTACACCTCGAATTCTGCCTCCATCATATGAAATGGGGTGCTGTGGGAACATACACAGTGAGTGAGCAGATGCTGCGCCAGAGCACGGGCTGGAATCGATCCGGGGTGCGATTCTTCCCACCCCGAGACCTGACACCTCCCACCACCACCGGACCACCAGCCAGACCCCGGGATGCGCCTTCTCGAGCGACCACCAGGCCAGCCCGCCAGCGCCCCCGTGTGTCCTCCGTCGGCCTTGCACCCAGCAGGCCACCCACCGCCCGCTCCTATTCCCCTGCCAAGAGCTCAGCGCGCACACCCACACCCTGTTGGGGTGAGGGGGCTCTCCTCTCCCCGCACCAATCCGCACCCCGGAAATGCTGACCCTGGCCGCTCTCTGCACCCAGAGGCACGCGCTTCTTCCGCAGCTACTGCCCCCTCCCTCTCCAGACTGAAGGGGGCGGGTTGCTGCAGGCAGCGCGTCCTCCCCGCAGGATTTCGGCTCTTGGGGAGGGGACGAGGCGCTGGGGGTTCCCTAAGGGGTGCGGTGCGTGCGCAGAGGGAGCACCGCCACGCACCAGCCGTGCCCCAGCCTGGGACTCGCCAGGGTCCAGGCATCCCCATCCCAATTTCTGCGGTGCGACGTGCAGAGCTGCGGGCCCCGGGTGGGGGTGGAGGGGGTGAAGTCGCAGCATCCGCAGAACAAAGACTCACGTCCAGTCCCCTAGGGACCTGGAACGCGCCGCCGCGCCTCCTTCCCCGACCCGGCAGCAGGGAAACGGCCAGCGAACGGCGGGGGGCCGGGTCCACGCGCACCCCCGCACCCGGAGGGACCCTCGGAGGGTGGTCGGTGCTGCACGCTCCCCCTCCCTGCCCCCCGCGCCACACCTCCCAGGGCCCTGGTGCATTTTTCCTGTTTTGATTTTTGAGTGATTCTTGCCAGGGCTCGGGCTGTCCTTCGCACTAGCGCAAGGATGGGGATGGCTGCGCCCCCGTCGGAAGCAGGTGGGGCCGCGGCAGGTCTGTGCGCCGGAATCGCTCCTTTGCCATTGTTCCCACCCAGCGCCCCGCCCGCGCCCCCACCCGAGCTGGTGTTTCTCGCTCGCTCGCTCTCGCTCTTTTTTTTCACCCTTTCTTCCCGCAGCACTGTTGCTATGGGTTACCCGGGCGGTTGCTATGGGTTACCGGACCGAGGCCCGCAGGCTCGCTACCTGCCGCCGCCCGCGGAGCAGCCCGGGCGGGAGGAGGCGGGAGCGCGCGTGTGCGGGACGCGGCGCGGGGGAGCGCGCGAGCCGGGGCGCCGCAGCCAACAGGCGGCCGGGGGTGCAGCGGCTGCAGCAGCGCCTCCGGCTGGGTGGGGGGAGAGCTATAAAGAAGGCCTAGAGGTAAGAAACTAGCAACAACAAAAAAATAAAACACACACACGCACGCACGCACGCAACTCCAAACCCGTGCTGTGCCTCTAGCCGCAAAGACGAGCAGCGTGGGGCTTTGGATGCATGGGCACTTCTCGTCTGGGGAGAAAGGGTGTTTTCCTCTTTAGCATAAACCACTTGCTTTAGATTCAGACTTTAGATGATTCAGCAGAAAATTTGTAGCTTATTTTTTTTTCTATATCTTTTGCAAGTCTTTGAGGTGTCGGAGAAAGAATAATGAGAAGAAAGGGGTGATGAGCTACCATTGTTTGCGCAGCTAAACCTAAACGAGTGTCCAATGCCATGTTCCTAACAACGCTATATAAAAGTTTCCAGCAAAAGTGAAGTGCAACCGTGTCTGATTTAAAGGGATAATGACCACTCGTTTGGGAGATGTATCTGACCAAGAATAAAGCTAAAATGCCTTTGTAAATATTTGAGATTTTTAAAAAGAAACTGTTGTATTTACATTCTATAATTTTTGGACCCCTCTTAGTGAAATTGAAAGTATCAAGTGTGTTCATTTCTTAATGGCCTTTATTTGCAAAGAGTTTGTGTCTGTTGCGAATGTCAAATTGCAGTAATTCATGTCAGATGGCATTTTTTACTTTAAAATGTATTTATCTATAAGAAAAGGTTTATAAGAAAAGTAAAACCAAAATTGCTTCTTCCAATGAAAAGATGATGCTTTGTATTCACAGGTTACCAACTACTTAATGTAAGTAGGAAAGGGAAAATCATTTAGAAAATAGGGTACGTTTTTGTTTGTTCTTTTTGTCTCAGGATTTTAAAGACTCTTTTGGGCAAGGGTCCTTCTTTAAGGCCAAAATACTAAACATTTCTTTGAACCACAGTAGCTCAAGACTAAATTCTTCAGGCACTAAAAAATAAAAAACAAAAAATAAACTGAGTTCAAAAAACATATGACTGTTGCCAGTCGAAAATGATGTCTAAATTCTTAACAGATTTAAAATAAAATGGATTCTTTTAGGTCCCCATATGTTATTGCTATCACTTGTAATTATTTAATAAAATGTGAACTAGGTCTGAACTAAAGCTGTTACACAGTATTTAAAGATATAAAGCTATTATTACTCAAACATTTGTGCTTTTCCACATTAAATTTTAAAAGGACAGTTGAACCTAGAGTTGAAATCTTTTTTTCAAGTGATATTTGAATAAAACCCCTAAGTAACAGGTTGTTGGCTTTCATTTTTTGTTATTTTTGGTTTTATTTTCATTGTTGACACCTTTAGGTTATATAACAAAACCAGTTCTACAACAAAACATAATAAACTGGCACTATCAATGCATCATCGCCTGCCCTTTCAGAATCAACTAGGGAAAAGAGTTTTTGTTCTCTGGAAATTATCAAGTATCCAGAATGAAAATTCTCTCCATTTAAGCTACATTTAAAAATATTTTAAATATTCATCTATTCTAGAATTTTAATGACTTGAGCAATTATTTTATTTTCCTAAAGAAAAATTTATATAAACATTTGCTAGAGCATAATAGGACGATGCAGCTGACATTCATCTAAAGAGTTCAGCTTCAGGAAATCAGCTGTCCCATTACCGGTCCTTAGCCAGCAGAACACATCAACCAGGGCTAAATGCAGGCTCGATAGCATTTGTGCGACTCAACAGTCAAGTCTGACCAAAGTGCTTCACTGAAAAATTACCTATCGTTCAAAAACAGTACGTTTAGGTCTAAGTCAAATGAAGTACATTCTCTTGTTCATGGAATAAATAATCCAACACACTCAAGCTGATATTTTCCCGTTTAATGTGATCTTGCAAGGTTTAAGGAAGTTTAGGCATTACTCAAAATCAGTTTTGCTACCGACGTTACATCATGAAAACATAGCATGATGGTTGGTGGCACATCATCTGCTTTTCAAAACTGCTATGACACAGAAATAATGTGACTTAATATACAGAGTGCTGAGGAGCAGGGCATGATCCTTCAGTAACAGGATGACACACTTGACACAATGAAGAGAAGAAGAAATTGCTAACTTCTTCCTAATATAACAATGATGCCCAGGTGAGGTTAGTAGGATTCAAGATACATTAAATAAAAATATTCACAGAAGTTTCAACTATGTCTTAGACCAAACAAAAACCGAGGAGAAATTAAAGAATCCATTTCTATTCTAAATTCAGTTTTGGGGGTTCTTAGTTATAAGCATTTTGAAGACTTTTAAAATATAATATAGTAACTTCTAAACTCCAAGTTGAAAAAGAGGCTACATTTAATTAAAAGCAACAAGTTATCCCAGGTATGGAAAAATACCTCTTGTTTCAGAGGTACTTTGTATCAGATCACAGGAAGGAACTTCCATTAATTATCTCAAGAAAACTCTGCCTATACTGAAATCTGAAAGTGAAAACTAGTTTATCTAAGACATTTTTCTCTTTGGGCCACTCACAAAACTCTTATTAAAATCATATCAACTTTCTAGCAGATGTAGAAAAAGAAAGGGTTTGTTCAAAATAAATAATTAATTCTGAAGTTATCAAGTAAATGGCCTTTTAAAATCTTTTGGTAAGGTTAAATTTATTAATTTTTATAACATCCTGCTTCTAACTTGGTAACAAGTAATCAATATCGGCAACTTGATCAAGTGATAAGAAAGTGCATATTTAGTCAGAAAATAAATCATTAATCTGTGAATTTAATTATCTGCTGATAATGAAAACAAATTATTTGTTTCCAGAAGCCAAGTGTTTAAGCTTCTTTTGGACAATGAAAATTTATTTCTGGTACTATATGCTACAAATACAAGCAAAATTCCTAGGAGTATTTCTGTTTGTGTTCCCACCCCCGCCACCCCCCACCCCCTCGAAGATGTAAACATCATTTGAACATGCCTGAGTCATAAAGATACGTTTCCATCTGAGCATGAAACAGAATACAAGAAAGGTTAACCCGCTTAAAAGACTTCCAACACCTCAAAGTCCTGTTTTCCCAGTGCAAGGGGAAGTACCCACAAAATACCAGCCTCCTTTTGGGAAGGCAGGCTGGTCTAAGCTGTCAGTCTACGTAGTGGTTGAGACACTACATGATACGTTGGTCATAATACTGCCCCACAGATACAAGAACAGATGGTGCGGCTGGATTTGAAATGCTACCACTGATGTCCCTATCTTTTACAATTCAATACAGTCAGTTCCATTTCCCTCCCCCCACACACACCCCAACATAGCAAGTGTTTTAAATTCACGTAGGATCTTACTTTACCAATAACATTTGTTTACAGGGGAGTATACTGCATTCATGGGCGTTCAGCTTTTTTTTTTTTTACAGAAGCTTAACCAAAAAATGGACAACAACTACAACCAAATAAAAAAATATGACACTAATAAATAATCCAAGGTCTTTACAAATTTGAATACTGCATATTGTCACGGTGAGCTGTAGGTAAGAGTAGCTTTAGCAGCAAGCTTTCTCCTCTATGACTGGACACGATTTGCTATTCCTAAGGGGGTAACATCAGGATTCGTTTTCAGGATTCCTGCGGAGCTGTGCTCCTTGTACATCCATGGGAACTGCTGTCATCACTACTATGTCCAAATCCAGAGGATGAACTGGAAAAGAAAAGAGGGGGAAATCATAAAAAGAGGAAATTGGTTTTCACAACACACTCAAAGCCTGAGTAACAGAGGAGAACTTTAATTATCTCCAGTCACAAAGAGAGACAGGAAATTTGGACTTTTAATTAGCCATTTGGAGTGCAGTTGGATATTTTTTTAGCTAGATAATTTAAACGCGAATAATTCAAGTCTGACTAAATGAAAGTCACATAATCAGAATGCAGATAATTGAATTTCTACTGCATTCATTAATTCAGTGTGGAGGTGTGTGTGAAGACTACTATGATGAGCTGTCACAGCTCAATAAAATCTCAGTCAATTAATTTTTTCATTATCTTAGTATTACATCAACAAAAAAGTGAAGTGTGCATGAATCTCTATACACAAGCATCCTGTGTTGTATAAATATATGTGCATTCAATCACAATGCAAGGAAGTACCTTTCTGAGTCATAATCTACATCATTTTCTTTTTTCCCTTCTTCATCTTCTTCAGGGAAACGTCTGTTCATCAGAGCAAACTTGTGAATAGCTTCTTCTACAGAGTACTTGGTCTGCCCAGACACGCACGCCTCGATGTCCTCTGAGTTTAGATGACTCTGCAAGAAGAGGTGAAGGCTGCTATCTGACAAAAGAAGTGCGTTCTGGAGAACCCTGTGCGAAAGAAACCAGAAGGGAGAAGGGTGAATGGGGGTGGCCCATTAAAGGGCAGGGTGAGAGAGGCATTAGAAATGTACCACCAAAGTAATTTCTCTACTCCAGCATTCTTTGCCGTCAATTATGGGATGCTGTCAATGAAAGCAAATGTGAACTTTCATTCAATTATTTGGAAATTTAGGTGAGTAAAAACATAAAGCTAATAGTTAAGAACATCTGTTAAAAGAATAACTTCAAGGACATTTCTTCCATTTAACCATCTGTTATGACCATGTGGATTAATTATGGAAGTATTTGGCTTCTAGATTCAGAGAATTGTATTCTACTTTCAAAAAAATTTTTTTCTTTTTTTTTTTAATTGCCAACCAGCATGACAGTTCTGTACTCTTTATTGGTTAGGCTGTTGTTGGACATCAAAACTTTCGACTGCTATTAAATTTGTATTGAAAAACCCATTCATTTTCTCAGCATGTTCTACATGTTCAAACTTTACAAGTACGCACATGTGCAAGTTTTACAAAGGCTGGCTTGAGAAATGGCCTTTTTCTGAGTACCTAAGATTGGCTAGAAATTTGTCCCCAATCATCAGCAGCTCCACCGTATACGTTGTTAAAGTGAGCCACCAAATAAAATCACTCCCAGCCAATATTACTATATTGTAAATGAAAAGAGAATAGTTTTGTGAGACATGCCTTCCTCTTTTCAAGTTCAAAGTCTCCAAAGATAGCAAAAACTTCAACAAGGGCTTCGGAACAACAGGGGTTTAAAAGCAACCCTTCGAGGTAAACCTACACATGTGATCAGTGACCGTGTGTTTTTCTGAAATGTATGCCTTAGAATAGAAAACTCCAAGTAGACTCATATTTAAACTGAGACTGGCTTTATCTCTGCAGCAACGATTTTGAGTGATGGTAGTTAAGTCTCTCATCAAAATTCCATAATTATACAACACAAGAAACTCAGACCAGATGTCGGGGACAGAACCAGAACCCTCAAGACCAAGGCAAGTTTAGTCGGATATGGGAGTTTTCATCAAGAGATCTATGAAAACTTTTAAAGTGAGCATATGTTTCTGACTAAAGGAAACTTGCCTTATATCTGCATTTGGACATAACTAAATACGTAAAACTCTTTCAGCCACTCAGATCAACTGCAAGTCCCAGATCATGAGGATGGTTCCTTTTCTTTATTAAGAAAGAAAGAAAGAAAGAAAGAAAGAAAGAAAGAAAGAAAGAAAGAAAGAAAGAAAGAAAAAGAACTGTTTTCTTGAAGTAAGAGTTCTCTCAAAGGGCAAAGTATGAAAACCAAAGTCTGGCCACACTACTTCCTAGGCTTCAAACGACTTGCTCAACTGGCGCTGGAGAAAATATTCCTCACCAGCCTGCGAAAAGGAAAAGCAAAACCTCTGCGCTTTGGAAAAGGCAAGCTCCCAAGTGAAGCAGCTAAAAGCTTCCTCTCACCCTTTGTCCTGTCCCTGGGTTCTCCCAAAGATGACCATATCGCACAATAAAGATTAATTTACCAAGTCCGAGTAGTCAAGTAGTAAATCCCTTTTACTACTACTCAAGATTTATTTTCTCCATTTAGAAATGTTTACCAGTCCTGTTTTAAATACTACGCATCAAGGGAAGATTTATACGGCCGGGCCCGTGCATATCAGCTCACAGGCCTGTGAAGTCTGACCAGCGTTTCCTGTGTCCTCCCTACAGCAGTTTCCTGCCAGCCCGAGGACAAGTAACTGTTCATAGGATTATACTTACTGCTTTGTTTCTGTTGGAAATGTGTTTTATTTTCTTTATAAAATAATGGGTAATCTTTAAAATTGATTTTAGATGGTTCGAGGCATTGCACCACAAAAGTAATGAGCACTAATGCCAATGATATTGGACACAAATTCATTTTAGCTTTATTTCATGTCTAAAGCAATTCTACTGAGCCTTGAACTGCTCACGCACTGTTATTAACTTGCTAGTCACCTAACACATGGGGACAGCACACAAAAGTGATCAGAGTCCAGGTTGATTGGGACCTCAAGGCTACTGTCCTTTCTCTTGAGCTATAATTCAATTTCCAATTTTACTGTACATTAGACTCATTATTTCCCAGTGTTTTTTTTTCTGCTCAATACTGCCACCTGGAGGGTAAAGGATGCCCACACAGGCCCAAAGTTCAAAAAACCAGTGCATTTCCTAGGCACAGTTTGGGTTTTTTAATCCCCTTTAGTTTGGTTAAATTTATGCCACCATACTCCACGAATATTAGTTTTAAATAAGCAAAAAATTTTTTTTATATATTTATGCTTTTTTCTTTAAATCATATATATTTCAAAATGAAAATACCAAAAATTTGAGTGTTTTCCCATCTGGCTCAGTGAGTAGAATCAGTTCCGTTTGAGTAATATTTGGTTTACTATAAATCAGTGAGAATTGTGACTGCCGTCATCATATTAAATCCTATTTTACCTTACTCATATTTGGCTACAGTTTCCACAAACAAATCTAATAGCAGAAAATCAACTTCAAACTGAATATAAAGAGCACTTTGTAAAACAGTCAATAAAATGTCATGTTTATAAGCCTCCATAAAAATTAATGTGTACAATGCTCAAGCCGTTATAAAAAGAACAAAAAATAGCCTCGAGAATTTTAAAGGAAATTTCTGAAAAGATATTTACAACATGAGTCAAAAGTTATTCTATTCCCTGTAACAAATTTAAACAAAGCGAAACCTGTTTTCCCCTGACTCGGACACAGCTGAAAATCTGGTTTTCTTCAAGATGATTTTATTAGGTGTATTATATTGGTTCAATTAAGAAAAATATATAGCTATGCAAAACTATTTAATTCTAACTAAGGATGCCCTAAGTCTACCAAAACCCATATAAGAATGTGGGGGAGGGAGGGAGATAATATAGCAGGTAGGGCATTTGCCTTGCACACAGACAAGGGTTTGATCCCCAACACCCCTATGTGGTCCCCTAAGCCCCACCAGGAGTGATTCTTGAGCTCAGAGCCAAAAATAAGCCCTGCGCACCACATGTGTTGCCCAGCTTACCCACTCCCACATGTACACACACACACACACACACAAACACACACACACACACGGAGTATATGGAAGGTTTGTGCTTTGTTGTAGGAACAAATTTAATTCAGCCTGTTTACCTCTTACCATGAAAAAAAAAATAATAAACTCTACAAATCTTCACAAAAGACATTCATGATCTGTTCTATGGTGCCCTCTATTGAACACAGCCTTACACAAATTGTGAGTGCGCCTGTGAAAGGTTAGCTACAGTATTTCCGTTGCATCTTGTTTAAAAATAAATGATTTAAAGTTTAAAGAAAGACTAACCCGAACTGCATAGACCTAGATAGTAAGGTACACACAGCTGTAGTAAGGAGATGAATTCAGGAAGGAAGGAAAGCTGGTGTCCATTTGTGATATAAAGCCTTAAAAAGTTATTGGATTTGGGGGAAACCAGAGTGATAGTACAGCAGGTAGGGCATTTGGCTTGCACGCAGCCCGCCCGAGGCTGATCCCCAGCATTCCATGTGGTCTCCTGTGCACTGCCAGGAGTAATCTCTAAGCACAGAGCCAGGAGTAACTCCTGAACACTGCTGGGTATGGCCCAAAAAAGAAAAAAAAAAGAGGTTTGGAGGTGCTGCAGAGAGATCTCAATGGGCTGAGCTGCAGGCTTGCATGTGGAAGGCCCAAGTTGGATCCCCCACACCACATGGTCTTCCAAGCACCCCCAGAAGTACAGAGCTGGGAATAGTCCCCAGCACCACCAGGTGTAGCCCCCAAACCAAAAATCAACCATTGGAATAATATCATGCATCACTGAAGACTTGCCAGTTGTCCATAATTTTAGTCTCCAACTTTACTTTCCTGTAACTGTTACCAGAAGTGACTTTCGATTTCCTACTAGCTGGGGAGGAGACAGGGGAAGAACCCAAAGGGAGAAATTGTAACCAAGATTAAGGGGAAAAGAATGCATCTAAAAAATAACACCATTGTACAGGCCAAACATAGCTGTCAAAGTGATCTAACTGGGCCAGGCTTGAAGACCTGGAGCAAAGGTGAGATGAGAGTCCAGGGGCAGTGCCCAGCACTGCATGGTCCCACAAGCATCCCTGGGTGTGCCCCCACTGAAGAAAAAGTCCTTCCAGTGACAAAATCAATAACAAAGTACCCCAACATGTAATTTTCCTGTCTAGAGAACTGAGACAACACCCAACTCCTTATAAAGTAGGAGGTACTGAAACAAAACTTGTGAAAAGCTAACAACAGAGCAGGTCTTCAGTAAGTGGCATCTCTGAGTTTTCTCCAACCTGTTCACACCTGCAGGACGGCCGGCATACTTCTCCATAAACCGGCGATTGGAACCAAGGTGGTGTGAGCCCAGAGCTATAGGACAGCAGCGGGAAGGGCATTTGCCTCACTGGCGGCCGACCTGGGTTCAATCTCCAACACCCCATCTGCTCACCTGAGCCCGCCAGGAGAGATCCCTCAGCACAGAGCCAAAGGGGTGCACCAGTGTTTTTCAGCCTTCCCGCACCTGTAAACCATCACTGGTCTGTGAACTGCTGGCCAAAGACCTCTGAAAGCAATTCTTTCTGGCACCTTGTCAAAGAAAAAAACTTCCCAATTCCTCTACAAATATTGGTTTGGATATTTACTTCGCTAGTAAATATGTATTCTTTCATAGTCAAGCTTGAATTTTTTTTAACCATATTGGTATATATGCACACATGTGCAGAGATGATGTTCTGGTCCAAAGGGGTTGAACACATGATCACATTTTTGGTTAATAACTTCAAACCCTACATAAAAACTGCCCTGCACAGAATGAGTGGCAGAAAGAAGGGAGGGGGATACGGACCTGGCTCATTCATGCAGGGGCGGGCTGGATGGGCTGGCGGCCTTAGATGCCCTCTCTCCTCAGATCTGAACCACAGACGCAGCTCGGCTTGGGAACAAACGCTCACAGGCCAACCAGAAGACAGTGCCAGTATCTCCTCCACAATTTGACTTCCGGACAACCATCCAGACCCAACAAGGAGTCGCAACCCTACACAAGGCTTTGGGGCCGTCTCGTGTTGCCTTATCACCCCCAGAACCAGTGAGGTCCAAAGCAGGCACTTAACGAGGATCTGCTGATGGTCACAGCCCAGTCCCGGGAGGTCTTTCTGGGAGGCTTTTCTAAGTGACGTGACCACCCCATCAGCCAGCGATGCTCAGACTACAGGCCCAGGCCCTGGAGAGCAAAGCAGACTGGGAGAGCTGGGAGAAATGCAGGAGCCAAGGATCAGGGGTGACCTGGAAGCCAGCAACTGCAGCTCCTCCAGCTCCATCTGCCCGACCGTCAGCCAGCACGGCGCCCAGGGACAAGCGTCAGCATCAGCCCACTGCTACGGATTAATTGGCCGGTCAACTGTGGAAGGCGGGGCCATGCTCAAGGCAAAGCAGTGATTCCTGGGCCAAACCGCAGGCCCTGCGTAACTGCCACAGAAACACAGGTGCGTGCTCTCTCCAGCTCGCCAGTGAGACTTTTCTGCAGGAGCCAAGCAGCTTCCTGAAGATCACAAGTCTGGCGGCTGGAGGTGGACAACCTGGAGGTCAGTCCCTCTGAAGAGCCTGGCCTGCGGGGACCTGCTTCTGGGGCAGGCCATCAGCCACTGGGTCTCCTGTGGACAACTGACAAGGCTCTGTCCTCCAGGAAAGGGGCAGGACTCCTGGACAGGGGCTTTGTTCTCTCTGGCCTGGAAGCCATCCCAACACCACTGCTCTGTGTTCTGGCTCCGGCTCCGTTAAGGGGGTTCTATGGCTCTCTTGTCATTTTCTCTCTGGTTTCCTCTTTTTTAAAAGTAGATTTTATTGAATTATGTTTGGGTTTGAGGGTCACATACCCAACAGTGCTCAGGGTTTACTCCTGGCTCTGCACACAGGCATCATTCCTGGCAGAGTGCAGGGAACTCTATGGGGTGCCAGGGATCAAACCCAGGTCAGCCACATGCAAAGCAAGTGCCCTGCCCACTGTACGATTACTCCGGCCCTTAGCTTCCTTTTCTTTCCACACCCACCAACTTGTCATCTCCAGGTTTCCACATGTCTTCAATTACCCCTTCAAAAGAAAGGCGGGGCTTCAATCTCATCGTAGTCATATATTAATTTCACGTGCATATTTAATACCCAAACCTCTGCTGAGTGAGCCTAAGATAAGGCAGTTAGTCTATTATTACTTCAGCTTAGCTTTATGATGGGCTGAAGGGATAGCACAGCAGGTAGGGCGTTCGCCTTACAAGAGGCCAACCCAGGTTTAATTCCTTGGAGAGCCTGCCAAGCTACCAAGAGTATCCCACCTGCACAAGAGAGCTTGGCAAGCTCCCCGTGGCGTATCCGATATGCCAAAAACAGTAACAACAAGTCTCACAATAGAGACGTTACTGGTGCCTGCTCGAGCAAATCGATGAACAACGGGAGGACAGTGCTACGGTGCTAGTTTTAAGATACCATTTAGTGAACTCAGAAACAGATGGTTTCAGATCCCAATTTCACTGGAGAGGGAGAGGGTTCAGGAATCCTGGGTCCTATCTAACTAATACTCATCCAGCCAGGCTTTTCCCTAGTTGTGGAATAAGTTGTCAGAAAAAATGAGTTCAGGGCTGGAGCATAAGCTAGTATGCAGCCAACCTGGGTTCAATCCCCAACATCACATCTAGTCCCGTGAGCACTATCAGGAGTAATTCCTGAGTGCAGACCAAGAAAAAGTCCTGAGCACTGCTGGGTGTGGCCAAGATACAAACAAACACCCCCTTACCCCACCAAAAAAAAAAGGGGGCTCAATATCAATTCAGGTATAAAATAACACACTTCAACAGCACAGTGGAATAATACACACTTTATGTCACAGGCTGCTACCCAGTCTACCTGCTTCTTACCTCATCTAACCCTTTCACCCAACAGGCAGAGAAGGAACTAGTGTGAACCCATTTCATAGATGGGAAAAGATAAGCATAGAAGAGGCCAGAGACATGCCTGGCCTACTGAGTGGGAGAGAAGGGCTGAGCCTAGGCAGCCTGGTTCCAGAGATACGATGCCAGCAGGCTGGTGTCTGCAGAAGTCACTGCAGCATGACATAACGGCCAGTGGAAAAGGGAATCTCAGTGGTGCAAATTCGAGTGATTTTTAACTCAGTCAGTAGCTACCACCCCAGATGGAGCCAGAGTTAATAACCCACTGAGACTATACAAATGCCAGTAAACAGTCCCTTGTAAATGCTCTCTCCCAAGGGCAGAGGCAAACAACACGTGCCGCAGAGCCCGGCTAGACGCAGTCCACTGTACGGGGGATTTCGTCCTCAATGTTGTGAATAAAGAATTGTAACGAGGTGCCTTGGATTTAATAAGGCACATTTGTTTCTGAGGCAATTTCACTTCAGTGACCTACACTCAGCTTTACAGCGTAAGGGATCTTAAACATTCATTATCCGACTCCACTTTTCCTCCTGGCCTTGGGCCCACGAATGTGCCCACAAGATGGCACTGCAATCTAGGAAATGAAACGGGATTGGGCGGCTGCTCCCCCACCGACCCAGGGACAGCTGTGCGGCCCAGCTCCTGCTCCCTGACTTCAGGCTCACTTACTTTCTGAGGAAATCTTCCAGACCCTGCCGGCGCTGGTCTACATGCTGGCGATTATTCATGTTGAAAAACAGGTTTTTCGATGGAAGCTCTGGAAGTTGTCTGATGAGAAAGAAAAAAAGAGAGTTTTTTCCCCTTGAATGATCAATTCAAAGTGGTTATAGAAATCCCTTAGAATGAAAACAAATTATGTGTGATAATAAATATCGTGTTGGGGCTGGAGCGATAGCACAGTGGGTAGGGCGTTTGCCTTGCACATGGCCGACCCGGGTTCGATTCTCAGCATCCCATATGGTCCCCCGAGCACCACCAGGAGTAATTCCTGAGTGCATGAGCCAGGAGTAACCCCTGTGCAATGCCAGGTGTAACCCATAAAGCAAAAATAAATAAATAAATATAAATATCATGCAACTATCAGCTGCATAGATAAGGCCTGGAGCACATGGATTACCTTTCAGGAACCCTCCCACCTTTTTAAATTTTTTATTTTTTGGTTTTAGGGCCACACCTGGTGATCCTCAAGGGGTGCTCCTGGCTGTGCTCAGGAATTACTCCTGGCGGTGCTCAGGGAATCTTATGGGATGTTGGGGATTGAATCCAGGTCAGTTGCAAACAAGGCAAGTGTCCTAGCTGCTGTACTATCTCTCCAGCTCAGAAAACCCATTTTTAAACATTGAGATTGGGGCCAGAGCGATGTATAGTGGAGAGGGTACTTGCCTTGCATGCAGATGACCCGAGTGTGATCTTCAGCATTCAACATGGTTCCCCTCCCCGCCACCATCACCATCAGACTAATTCCTGAGTGCAGAGCCAGGAGTAACCCCTAAGCATCACTGTGTGTGGCCCAAATACAAAGAAACAAACAAACAAAAAAAAACCAGAAAAAATAACATGGTCTCCATAACTACTTCTAAAGCTTGGTGGAATTCACACACAAATTTTGAATTCAGATGCAAGAGACACACAAGTTATGCAACCAAGGCCTCTAACAGGGCCAGAGTAATAGTACAGAAGGTAGGGTATTTATTTGCCTGGCACATGGCCAACCCGGGTACAATCTCTGACATCCCATATGGTGCCCTGAGCACCACCAGGAATAATTCCTGAGTGCAGAGCCACGAGTAATCCCTGAGCATCGCTGGGTGTGATCCAAAAAGCAAAATACAAAAATTAAAAAGGCATCTATTAATCCCTTCCTAGTTTATAATTTGTAATGCAAACCAAACTTTCAAATATTGAATGTAGTACAAAAGAGAGCTCAATGGGCTGAGATCATGTTCTCCAAGTGGGAGGCCCAGGTTCTGTTCCCCAAGTACAGCCAGGAGTGGCCCCTGAGGACCACAAGGCATGGATGCCAAAGCCAAAGATGTAGACACATATGTATCAGTATATTAACAGTCTCCCAAATGCATGCATATGTGATACGCAGCTAATGTAGTGACTGTCTCCTAAAAATATTTCCCGTCACTTACACCAGCAGTGCATTGCTCTGGAGTCTCTGCCTCAGCCACACGAACTCCCTGTACCTTCGTCGGACACAGGATGTCTTCATGGTGAAACACATGCTATTGGTCTGTGCAGAGAAAAAGGAAACATGAACAGTAGGCAACCAAAACTCAAATGAGATTCAAAGAGCCGTAACCCTATCTACATTCCTAGGGGCCTCTCAGGTGCCCTGCCCATCTATTAGTGGGGCTGACATGAATGGGGAGCTGTCCTGGGCCGAGGGTGCCAAGTCACTGCGGGATGGTAAGGCCACACCCAGCAGCACCCGGCATTTAGTCCCAGCTCTGTGTTCAGGGTTGATTCCGGGCAGGGCTCAGAGGACCATATAGGATGGCATGAATCAGTCATGTGCAAGGCAAATGCTCTCCTCTCCTGTACCAGCCCCTCAGTAGGACTGACTAGGATGGATGCTAATGGAAAATGAATCCTGAAGCATTAATGACTAATGGGAACCCAATCCGCTGCACTTCTCTGCCATCCATCTGTCCGGTGTAGCTGGAGAGGTCTTTGGGGATTAGAGAGGCCTTCTCAGGGTCCAGGCCCGGCCCCACTGAGGCAGTGTGCCCCTGACATGTCACCCCAACTTCAGGAATCCCAACATCACTCTTCAGTCAAAGAAGAGATGTTACATGGATCTAGTGGTGGCTCGGTACAGGGAAAGTTGCTGAAAGTCTAGTTTCCTGAAGGGTGAATCAAGGATCCTTTTCCACTGGGGGCCCTAAAGGGCTGAGGAACATTTAACCATGTGACTGGTTAATGTGAGTGTCAGTTACTAGACAGGTTTTCTTCTACTTCTCTAAGGCACAAAGCTGACCACATGCAGTTCCTTAGACCTCATAAATTCCTGACTTTCTGTTTTGCGTAAAACAGGAAGCTTGTCTGGTGGCTTTGTAAGATCTCCCTATCTATTTCACAATTCTATTTCCTAACTCTTATTTTGCCAAATGCAATTTTTTTTTTGCCTCCACAACGGTTTGATTCCACTAGTTAATAATACCCCCTACACACACACACAGATCAATGATTTTCCTTGTAAAAATCTAAGTGAAGGTGCACCTCGATTCTTAAACTCTTGTCGTGAAACGCCTGGCCCCATTCCTGGTATTCCTGGATTCAGCAAACCTGAGCTTCAGAGAGTAATATGCTAGGCCCATTGGGGTTAAGGGACTGAGCACCTTCACATTTGGATGATTCGGCAGCGAAACATGCATTTGGGGTGCAATAGCATTCTTTTTTTTTCTTTTGGGTCACATCTGGTGATGCTCAAGGGTGACTCCCAGCTCTGCACTCAGGAATTACTCCTGGCAGTGTTTGGGGGACCACATGGGATGCTGGGGATTGAACATGGGTCAGCCGCATGCAAGGCAAATACCCTACCCATTGCACTATCACTCCGGCCTGATGACATTCTGTGTGTGGGTTTTAAGACTCTCAGGCCCTGGCTAATGTGACCCCGGGACTTGAGCAGCAGGCGGTTCCACAAAATCAGTGCCCTAATGAGGCCTGGGCAGGGATCTTCAGGGTGCTGTTCCCACAGAGCACCAGGCCACTGCAGGAAGTCCTGATGCCACAGGCACAGGCGGATTTAATTCCACGGCCTCCGAGTCACTGTGGCGTCAGCAGAGAGATGTTCCCCTAGTCCCTCACCCAGGCCAACGTCTGTCTACAAGTTCTTCAAGTTTGGGACAATGTATTGAAAATGGACAACCCACCTCCGTGACCCACTGGCTTAAAATTCCCAGAAAGGGAATATATCCCAGAGAGGCAAAAATGTATAGTCGAAGTGACATCTACACTTGTTTGTTCATTGCAGCACACTTTACAATAGCCAGAATCTGGAAAAAAACCTGAGTGCCCAAGAACAGATGACTGGTTAAAGAAACTTTGGTACATCTACACAATGGAGGACTATGCAGCTGTTAGAAAATATGAAGTCATGAAATTTACATACAAGTGGTACTACATGGAAAGTATCATGCTAAGCGAAATGAGTCAGAAAGAGAGGGATAGACATAAAAAGACTGCATTCATCTGGGGGACATAAAGTAACAAAATAGGAGATTAATACCAAGAATAGCCGAGATCAGTACCAGGAGGATTACTCCATGGCTTAGAGGCCAGCTGGGCATTTCTAGGGGAAAGGGCAGCTCCGATAGAGAAGGGAGCACCGAATAAAGGGTGTTTGGAGGATCCTCCCAGGATGGGAGATGCATGTTGAAAGTAGACTATGGACCGAACTTGATTGCCACTCGATGCCTCTTTTGCAGACCACAACACCCAAAAAGAGAGAACAAAAGGGAATGCCCTGCCACAGAGGCAGGGTGGGATGGGGGGGATGGGGGTGGGCGGGATACTGGGATCCATAGTGGTGGAAAATGGGCACTGGTGGAGGGATGGGTATTTGATCATTGTATAATCAAAACCCAAGCACAAAAATTTGTAAGTCTACATACAACTGTACCTCATGGTGTTTCACTAATAAAAATATAAAAAAAAAAATCCAGGAAAATACTGAGATTTCTGAATCTCCTGGTATCATTTCCCTGAAGAATAATTTAAATGAGTTATAGGCCAGTTTCTCTGGGCACAGATCTGAGGAGCAGGCTGGGAATTCTCAGCTCCATCCCTCCCAATCATACAATGAGCAGATGGAATTCTCTTGACAATCAGATCTGACCTGAGATCTGAACTAACAGCTTCATTTTCTCATAACCTGCTTGAGTGTATATTCAATCCAGTCAAGATTTCTTTCTGTCAACTTTATAGCATTTCCAATAAATGCCACAACATCCCCCAAATAATATTTGTAGAATTGGGGCTGGAGATATAGTGCAGTGGACAGGGTACTTGCTTTTGCATGTGGCTGACCTGGGTTCCATCCCTGACATCCATATAGTCCCCGAGTCTGCCAGAGTAATTCCTGAGTGCAGAGCCAAGAGTAACCCGAGCACCACCGGATATGCCCCCCCCCAAAAAAAAATTAAAATTTTTAAAAATAAATGTTTGTGGAACTCATGGTGTGTGGCTTAACATGAACATGTCTGGGGCTAGAGAGATAATACAGCAAGCAGGGTGCTTGCCCTGCACATGGCTGACACAGGTTCAACTACTAGAACCACATACAGTCCCCTGAGCTCCTCCAAAAGTGATTCCTGAGCACAACCAGGAGTGCCTCCAAAAAAAAATAAATAAAATTTTTTTTTCTTAAAAAAAAAGAACATTTCTGAATTCACATCATGCAATTTACAGAGCAGATTCCATACTTTGCATTAATTTCCTAAAAAATTTTAAAAAAAAGAAATAATTAAATGACATTGCCGGTTATCAAGTGAGTGATAAAGACTCACAAAATGTTTAGAGGAAGTCAAAATGCAACTAAAGATTTTCGTTTCAATTACTTAATTGTATACATTCATGCTATTATCTCCCAGAAAGAATGCATCTCTGTATGACCTTATAACTAATATCAAACCAGGTCAAAATACAAGGCAGGCGGTGGCAATTCAAAACTGCTGTTCTATGATTTTACTTTGCTTAGTCTCTAGGCTGAGAAATACTGAAGAAAAAAAAACATGAAAAAAGGAGAGAGAGAGAGAGAAAAAAAGAAAAATGGGGGGCACGGGGGGGCAGGGCTCGGCCTCCCCAGCAGCAGCACTGAGTGGTCACTGTGACAACACTGAAGGGGAGTCAGTTTTGAAAGAAAAGTTGCATGGCTGGTATTCAGGTTCCAAAGTACCTTTTTAACCATTGACAGTGGAAGATTCAAGAATGGCCGCATTTTCCTTCCCTTGTGTCCTGCAGTCACAGATAAAAGATAAGCCCATTTGGGTCTGGAGCGATAACACAACAGGTAGGGTGTTTGCCTTGCACTCGGCTGACCCGGGTTCAATTCCCAGCATCCCATGTGGTCCCCCAAGCATCGCCAAGAGTAATTCCTGAGTGCATGAGCCAGGAGTATCCCTTGTGCATTGCCAGGTGTGATCCAAAAAGGAAAAAAAAAAAGAGAGAGAGATATGAGCCCATTAAGGCCAGAGAGACAGTGCAGAGATTAAGGCACCTGCCACGTACGCAGCTCATCCTGGCTCCATCCCCAGCACCACAAACGGTCTCCTAAACATGTGGTCCCAAGCCCTCTGCCAACTACAACAGACTAAAATCCAAGACGTTTGGACTAATCAAATGGGAAAAGAGACAGGGTCAAGATCAGGAGCAAATAAACCATCAGCTGTGGATAAATCTGGTCTGCCATTATTCTGTAACAAACTTTACAGAACACTTTACTGAACACATTTCCAACCATTCACTTCTATAGAACTTAGCACAGGAAGGAGCCACTTGCACTCAGGTCGCAGGCTGAGGGCCTGGCACTTCACAGTTAAGGCTGAGTCAGCCTGTTCAGAGCCATCACAGAAGGACACAGCTCTAAGCAGAGGTGGTTATTTCCAACTTAAGTACCACATCTCTAGTTATGTGTTAGTTACTCAGCATCTAGACTGAAGCAGCTTAACTGTAGTATTCATTCCCTACTTTTATGCTACGTATAAACTCAGTCCTTTTCCCCTGCAGAATGCTTCCTCCTCTCAAAACTGAGGTTTCAGAGAGTTACATTCGTATTATCCAGAAATACAATGTAATAAACCATAAATAAAAGCCAGTAATGAGCTTGGACTTTAAAGATGAATTTTTAGATGTCTTCACATCTTTATACAGGAAATCAACAAATACTGAAATACCAGGACTATGTTAAAACAGGAATTCAAAAAAGTACCTTTTTCTACTATCTTACATGCAAAGATGAGTTGTAATCACTCAAATTCAATTTCTGGACTGAAGAAAAATTTTAGAAGCTACAATGTTAAAGTATACCATGAAATGTATGCCAGCTAAAATCACTAGATTCCTAGGGATTGCCAACAGAATACTTACATGGATACATATCTCATAGTCAATGTAAGAGTGCCAAAAGTCCTCCTTCTGAATCCTAGGATCTCGAACCCAGACGCTCACAAACTCCTGTAAGGGCATCATAAACAAAGAAAAAGATTTCAGATCTCCAAGTAGGGCCAAAGAGTTGAGAGAAATGACGAGGCTAAAAACAGAACTGAGATGAACTTTAACCAATGTGGTTAAAATCCTTCAAAAATCAAGAAGTAAGTGAATCAGACCATAGGAAGCCCAGGAAACACTTGTGCCACAAGGGAATTTTTAAATCATGCAAGAACTCTAGCTGGTTGCAATTTTGGGTAGTTTTACGGGTTGAAAACAATGAGCATATCCTCTAAAAGTTATTTTCAGCCCTGAGAAGCCAGTTCGTATCTTTCTTAGATGTTAAAAGTGATCATTCCTTCCTTTCTTCATCTGTCTACATTAAGATTTTCAGTCCTGAGCGAGAAGTCCCTTCCAAGAAACAAATGAGAGAGAATAGCAAAGGTCATGTGAGCAGCTACCAATGAGAGGTGAAAAATTCCTTTGTGAATGTGACTCTGCTTCACTAGACTCTGCATCATAAGCAGTAAGAATAAAAATACAAACCCATTATATGCGATTCTTTATTTTATTTTATTTTATTTTATTTTGGCTTTTGAGCCATATACAGTGTGCTTGGGGGTTGTTCTTGGCAGCACCCAGGAGACCACGAGGTATCAAGTAGCAAACCTGGGTCTCCTGCATGCAAAGCTTCACTGAGCTATCTCTTCATGCCTTACTTTTCTATTTTTTAAATATACTTTGCAGGGCCAGGGAGATGCGTCAGAACTACCAACTGAGCATGTGCCTTGCATATGTAAAATCCTGTGTTCAATCACTGGCACCGCAAAGATATAATATATATATATATGTATATGTATATATATATATATATATATATATATATATATATATATAAAAGGTAAAGGCCCTCCCGTTGTTCGTCAATTTGCTCGAGCGGGCCCAGTAACGTCTCCATTGGAGACTTTGTTGTTACTGTGTTTGGCATATCGAATACCTCACGGGGAGCTTGCCAGGCTCTGCCGTGCGGGCGAGATACTCTCAGTAGCTTGCCAGGCTCTCCGAGAGGGGCGGAGGAATCGAACTCGGGTCGGCCATGTTGGCTGCGTGCAAGGCAAACGCCCTACCGCTGTGCTATCGCTATATCCATATTATTTCATTTTCAAAGATTTGGGGGTGAGCTGCACCTTGATATGTTCAGGTCTTACTCCTACCCAGAGACGGAAACTAAAGAAATATTTCATGTCAGTTTCCTGTGAGAGAGAGAGAGAGAGAGAGATTCCTTTCTTTTCCAGAATTTACTTTTCGTACCCCACATTTCTTAGAAGGATGAAATGAATGATTGTTATGGCCAGACAATATTATAGAAGACCAGAGTTCAGAGTTGACCTCATTCAGCCCTGTAAACCAGCCCTATCCTAACCCACACATGCAGGGCTGCATTCTGGCCCTTTTACAATTATCCAGACGTATTAGGACATTTTGATATGTCTTAATAGGATGGAAATATTAATATTATATATTAAAGTTTTCTCTTTAACTCAAAAACTTGATTTAGCCTTTAATTTTAAAAAATAGAAAGTAGAGGCGGTACAGGAGATACGATGCTTGTCTTGCACACAGTCGACCCAAACTCAGTCCCTGGAACCCCATATTGTCCCCCCGACCCCAAGCCCCACCAGGTGAAGAGCTAGGAATAAGCCCCAAGCAATGCCAAGTGTAGCCCAATAAATAAATAAATAACCCCATATCAGATTGGGGGATAGGAGGGAACCTGGGGTCACTGGTGGAGGGATGGGGTCATGGTGTTGGGATTCAAGTCGTATGCCTGTGAACTCTGTTGTAAATAACTCTGTAAGTCACAATGTCTACAACAAGATTTTTAAATGATAAAAATAATAAAAATGATTTATGATCAAACACTATAAAATCCATAGTTATTTTGGTGTCACATTCCTCCAGATCAACCTGTTAATAATGAAAGGTAGATAAAAAGTGCATTCTCCTTCTTTGCTTGCTATTACTGCCCAATAATTAGCATATGTCTTTGGCAGTGGGGAGGGGGCACATATGGCAGTGCTCTGGGGCAACTCCAAAAGTTTTAAAGTTTTTGATCAGAAATCATTTTTATTTATTATTTTTATCATTTAAAAATCTTTTTGTAGACACTGTGACTTACAAAGTTACTTATAAAGTGATGCAGGGGGAGGGGGCTGGAGTGACAGCACAGCGGGTAGGGGATTTGCCTTGCATGCAGCTGGCCCGGGTTTGATTCCCAGCATCCCATATGGTCCCCTGAGCACCGCAGGAGTAATTCCTGAGTGCAGAGCCAGGAGTAACTCCTGTGCATCGCCAGGTATGACCCAAAGATTAAAAAAAAAAAAGTGATGCAGGGGGAACTATGCAGTGCTGGGCATTGAACCCGGGCATCCTGCACTCAAAGCAGGCACGTAGCCCTCATGTAATTCTCTCTCTGACCCATCAAAATTCTTGAGCAACATGTTCCTTTTTTGCGGAAAGAACACTGACTGCACAGTCACAGGACCAGGAGAAATTCTGGCTCATCTACTTCCTAAATCCTGAACTTGACTTGTCCTTCCACTAGCTAAGCTGGTTGAACAAAAGATCACATTGGGGACACTGAATGTACTCAGAGTCTATTTCCACATTCGGAAAATGGGAATAATGCCTCTCCAATCAAGCTCATCTCGAAAAGCAAAAGCAAAGAGCCCATCTTACAGAGAACAGACTGGCACCTATCAGAAGGCAGGGGTGTGGGTGCGGGTGCAAGGGGATGGAGAAAGGGCTGGAAAGGCAGAGTCACAATTGAGGAGGCCTGGAATGGGGCTCAGCGGGTGTGATCATGGCAAGCCACTAGGAGAGTGGACACCACAACCCAGAGTGTGACCCTCAACATCACAACAAGAGCAACAGAAAAAGGGAAGGAAGGGAAGAAAGTTCGCTTTAGATCGAAATAAATGGCAGGTGCAAAGCAGACAGCATGGAGACCCCGATCCACAGCACCACACTGCACGGTTGGGTGCTCCAAGCAGACAAACCCGACCCTGCACTGGTGTGTGGTGGCAAATGCCACCTAGACTGATGTGGTGCTCATTTCACAACAGGTACCAATGTCCTTGTGCTGTGCACCTGGAATCTGTGTCAGTTACACTTCACCTTTAAAAAAGGAAACTATGGGCATGCTTGCAAGCAGCTGACCCAGGTTCTAATGACCTGGTACCCCACAGGGTCCCCCGAGCCCTGCCATAAGTGATCCTTCGTGCAGAGCCTGGAGGAAGCCCTGAGCATTGCCGGGTGCAACCCCCAAGCCAAAAAAAAAATTTTTTTTAAGGAAAATGCTTATAAGCCCCAAACCTAGAGGCCTTCTCACAGGCACTGGCAATAAGTACTTTTTAAAATCTATACCAATGGTGTCTCCTTTAGTGAAACACTGATGAGTATTTCACTAAAAGGCACACTGAACTGCAAAGTGCATCATATTTGCTCGAATCAGGTGCTTCCTGGTCTTTGTGAAAGGAAGGGGCGCAAGGCAAGTATGGGGAGAAATCTATTTTCCTTATCTAACTCGGCCGGAATTCTTTGAGTGTGCCATTACTATTGCGCCTTCAGTGTAGTCTTTACTCAGGAAGATTAAACTGAATGCAAATTCTGGAAAAAGAAAGTTCTTCTAAGAACATAACAGTGTATTGGGGGCTGGGGCCTGACACCACGAGTTGAACCCAGGGTCTCACACATACAAGCCACGGGGTCTACAGCTGACCCACATCCTGCCTCCCTACATTTTAAGTGCCACCAGAGTTAACTACTGTGCTAGGACTTGAAATAATTTTTTTCAACCTTAAGACTTGAAATATTTTTTTCGGTAACCTTAAGTCTTTCGATATGCCAGACACAGTAACAACAAAGTCTCCAATGGAGATGTTACTGGGCCCGCTCGAGCAAATCGATGATCAACGGGAGGGCCTTTACTTTACTTTACTTTTAAGTCTTTCAACCTTTTTAAGACTTGAAATTTTTTTCAAATATTTTGTTTTGAAAAACAAACCCCAAAAAAAGTGTTTTGGTTTTGTTTTGGGGTCAATCAGAAGAGTTAAGGGACTACTCCTGACTCAGTGCTCATGGGACCATGCAGGACCAGAGCTGAACCCAGACCTCATACATGCAATGCATGCAGTCCACGTCTATGCAACTCTTTTTCAGATGTCAAGCAGGCAAAGTCTTTATCAGAGTTGCTGTGCTGAACACTACTGTCTTTTTCTGTGGGTGGCAAACTACCTTCTCTCTCTCTCTCTCTCTCTCTCTCTCTCTCTCTCTCTCTCTCTCCTCTCTTTTGATCATTGGGCCACACACCTGGTGGCGCTCAGAGATTACTCCTGACTCTACACTCAGGAATCACTCCTGGCAGTGCTCCGGGGGCATATGGGATGCCAGGGCTCAAACCCAGGTTGGCCACGTGCAAGGCAAGCATCCTACTGGCTGTACCATTGACCCCGCCCTCCTTCTTGTTCTCTTAAGCATTGTGGTAGCCCAGGTGTACTGTTGTATGTGCCCTGTGCAATACCAGGGTCGCCTCCCCAAAACATGGCTGCGAGCACCCAGTTGAGGATTCCCTCTCCAGCCCAGCCAGTTCTCTAGGGACCCAGTCTCTTGCCTAGACAGCTCCTAGCTGGAGCCTACAATCCACACATCCAGTCCGCTTTACCCTGCTCCCCATCTCATCTCTAACAACAAACACAGACACTCAGTGGCCCCAGACTTCTCCCTTGACTTCTTTCCCTAATCCTCCCCATTCACCTTTCTTTGAAATGCCCAGAACTCGATTCCCTCTGCTCCAAGGACCACTTGGCCAAACTAAATGCAAGCACTGCTAATTGATCTCTGGGCCCGTATCCAAGTCAGCCCCACGCTCAGACAGAAATGGCGCGTGCGCGCACGCGCACACACACACACACACACACACACACACACACACAGATGTCATTTCCTCTGCTGAAAATCGGTTAACACCTGCCCCGTGACCTTCAAAATCAAGTTCAAACTTCTAAGTATGCACAATCAAGCCTTTCATGAGGCCTCTCTCCTTATCTTCAAAGGTGAGGCCGAGGTCCGCTGACACACGCCATTCCCACAGCCTGCCTTAGAACACGCTGTTCTTTCTGCCTGGGCTGCTGCTTCGACCCCAGACCACCTCCATTTTTTCTGCTGCCCGCTTCCTTCTTCTTCTTTATCTTAAGTTAATTACAGTTGTTTCAAAATGCAACCCAGTCTCTGGAAATCCTTCTGGAACATTTCCAGAAATTCTCACAGTTACACCTTCCCTCCGAGACAGGCTCACCCTGGTAGAGTGCTTGGGGAGAGACCTCACCAGCCAGGACCCTGTAATGTGGTGATTACCTGGGCAAAACCCCCTTAATGTCACTTAGGGTGTCCTGTAGGACTGCAGTGCCTGGCACATCCAGAGCATTCTGTTAAAACCACTTAACGAATAAATGGCTACAGGAATGAATGACTTGCCTTCAGAGAGGGAGGAAAAGAAACATTTGCATTCAAACTCCAGTTGAAATTAAAAAAGGGCTCATCCACTTGGGTTCTTGGACTCCATGAATTAATGATAAGTCATTTAGCAGCTGGTCTAAAGTTTATCTTCATTTAACAAACTCCTTCCTCCAAGGGGATGCCAATTAACAGCAGAAGGCTACAGGGTGATGTTTGCAATCTATGAGAACAAACTCTTCCTGGGTCCCCTCAAGAACTCCAGAAGCACTTTTTACACAGAAATGATTGAAAAATCAGTCCGAAGGCTTCAATAACTTGGGTCTCTGAAGATTTGCACCAGACAACAATTCGTTTGCCTTGTCGGAATTAAAATATGGACCGGAAAGTAATAAAAGTGGGGGTTTTTCCTAAATGTTCTCAAACTCAGGGGGGCCCTCTCTCCCCCGTCTTGTAATTAGTGGGAATTAGGGAAGTTTTGCCACACTTCCAGCTCAGAAGAGCACACACAGGAAACCAAGGGTCACTTAGAAACCCTTAATTAGAGGCATCCCTCACAGAGCCTCCTGCCGTCCTTCAAAGCAATGCTGACAGCTTGTCAGCGCCGAGAGCTGCATACCTAGAATCATACGGATTTCCCATGAAAATTGCTTCTGCAGCAGCAGTTAGTCAATTTAATAACCTTATTAAACATTTTAATGACTTCTTGGGCCTAATGACTATATCTAGTTTGAAGGAAGAAGCCAGGCAGAGTAGAATTAAAAATTTAAACCTACTGATCCCTACTGTTCGCCATGTGAAGACGGGCTTCAGAAGAGAGACTGCTGGACGCTCTGGAAAGCTCATTTTTTACATTTTGGTTCGGGGGCCACACCTGTCGATGCTCAGAAGTTATTCCTGGCTCTGCACTCAAGAATCACTCCTGGCGGTGCTCAGGGGACCATATGGGATGCCCAGGGAGCAAAGCTGGGTTGGGTGCGTGCTACAGTTCCTGAAAAGCTCATTCCTGTGTTCTCTTAACAATGATCACTCGTTAGCTTCAACGTACCTTCATCCCAGGGGGTGAGAATATTTTATCTATCCATCCACTTTGTTTTTTCTTTTCTTTTCCTTTTTTTTTTTTTTTTTGGTTTTGACCTGATCATAAATGAACAACAGCATCAGCTGCATTGACAGGAGGCACTGAGAGGAACTGTCTACACGGAGTTTCTTCTACTCTTGACAACAATCCAAAGAGGTTGACAATAATACCAGCCCATTTTCCAGAGAAGAGAAATAAGGTTTTGGAGTTTGAACTGACAGGCCCAAAGCCAAATGGTCAGTAAGGCTGGACTAGATTTCAAATTCAAATCCCGTGCTTTTGGAAGTGTTAAAATATAACTCTCAGGCGATTCCCAATTCCATTCTTATTGCTTTGCTCTGGAGGAGAAAAGCTGTCTGCTCTGCTATCTGCTAAAACAGCAGTTCAAACAACATGCTATTCAGAAACTTTTCCTGCTGGCCTTTCAAAGACTCTGCCTTCCACCTCTCTTCTTTAATACTAAGTATATATTACTACAAAGTACTCCTAAAATGTTTGAGAGTTGATCCATCCAATATTTACCAAGATTAAAAAAGAAAAGAATATACATTCTGTATGCTGAAAAGATGTTGAAAGAAATCAAAGTTTGGGTCTATGTAAACACAGGCATATACTGTGTTCACAGATTGCAAAACTCAACCTTGTCAAGAGAGAAATTATCCCCATATTGATCAACTGGGCTAATGCAATTCCTACAAAAATTCCTAGTAGGTTGTATGCAGAACCTAAAAAAGATCTCAAAACTCAACATGTAGGGGGCTGGAGTGATAGCACAGCGGGTAGAGCGTTTGCCTTGCACACAGCCAACCCGGGTTCAATTCCCAGCATCCCATATGGTCCCCCAAGCACTGCAAGGAGTAATTCCTGAGTGCACGAGCCAGGAGTAACCCCTGTACATCACCGGGTGTGACCCAAAAAGCAAAAAAAAATCAACATATAGGATGGGAGAGGCAGGAAATGGACCAAGTGCATGCTTCACATGCAGAAGCCCTGGGCTCGTCCCTGGCACACGACCACCACCACCACTAGGTGTGGTCCCCAAAGGAAAAAAACAATTCAATGTTTTTGTTTTGTTTTTGAGTAACCCCATGGAAATGCTCAAGAGTTCCTCCTGACTCTGCACTCAGGAGTTACTCCCAGTGGTGTTCAGGGGACCATATGGAATGCTGATCGAACCTGGACCAATCACATGCAAGGCAAGAGCCCTACCTGTTGTACTATCTTTCCAGCACCCCAAGTCTGCTTCATTTTTTCCCCTCAATATCTCAAGACATCTTTCCCCCTATTCCAAAGTAGTGTTTTACAGGTCTACATATTTAAACTGGAGACTCCTTCCTTCCTTCCTTCCTTCCTTCCTTCCTTCCTCCCTTCCTTCCTTCTTTCCTTCCTTCACCCAATTAAAACATACTGAACTCTGATTCTGTGAGGCACCAGTTAACGATGACATGATTCAACAGTGTCCCATCCACCAAGGTTCTTTTGGGGATTCCCACAGAACAGTCCCAAAATAAATTTAGCCACAATTGCGTTCTGTATTACAATTAACAAGCTTTTTTGTTAACTACAATTAACAAACCTGGAAGGTAGAGGAATGTTTCATTAATCCTTTCCTTGTTTCCTAATAATATCTAAAAAAAATAATGCAGGGGCTGGAGCAATAGTTTAGTGGGGAGGGCATTTGCCTTGCATGCGTCTGACCCAGGTTCGATCCCTGGTATCCCATACGGTTCCCTGAGCACCAACAGGAGTAATTCCTGAGTGCAGAGCCAGGAGTAACCCCTGGGCATTGCCACGTGTGAGCCAAAAATCCAAAGAAAGAAAGAACCCAGAAGACATGTTCTAGGGGCCAGAGAGATAGGACAGTCCCCAAATAAGACAAACTAAAAGGGAATCTTAGTGTTGCACAAGCACTGAGTGTATTAGAGCCTGGTCACTGCACAAGCAACTCCTGGCAAGGTGTGAGCAGACGCCATGGCCCAGGGCGTGCCCGCCGCCCCCCCCCCCCCCCCCCAGCAGGTCTGCGAGCACCACAGCCACACAGTGACAGACCTGGGGAGTATGTGCGTGAGCTGTAAGCACCACATACAGCGAGTTTATCCTCACATAAGTGGGGCTCCCACCCAGCATGTGCCAGAAGCTCCCCCCACACACATACACACCCACCAACCACAGGTACGCAGACCTCAGGGAGCACTGGCAAGTGAGCCTCACATGCCTTGCATGTGTGAAGCTCGAAGTTCAATCTCTTACACCACAAAATAAAAATAAAACATGTATGTATAAAATACATGTATTAAAATATGTCTATTTTATACATTTATATTTTATTTATATATAAATATGTATATAATATATAGTTAAATATAATATATATATATATATCTGGGAGCTAGAGAGAGTTCAATGAGCTGAGCCCATGTGGGTGCCCTGGGTTTGACCCCAGGCACTGCATGGTTGCCTGAGCAGCCCAGAAGCAACCCCTGCGGAGCCAGGAGTAGTCCCCAAGCACCGTTGGGTGTGGGTCAAAAGTAAGTGAAGAGAAAATCTAAATGAAATGGGTCAGGAAGGCAGTTCTAGAGGTGGGCCACATAGCAAGCAGGCCCTGAATTTGATTCCACAACCATCAGCCCCTGCCCCAGGCCTGGTTTCTGGGTCCTGGACCCCTGAGCAGTGGAAGGGTTCAACACCGAGGGAGAAATCCGGGTCCAACTTCCCTTTCAAGTTCTCAGCATCAAGACACAGAGAAGGCTTCATTAGCGCTACTCATTGGCTTTACCCCGTCCACTTGCATTCAGTTCCCCAGTCCACAGAGCGGGCTTTTCCTAGAGTGGGCAGCAAACAGCAGCAGCCACCTAGCACATCCCTCTCCAGCTTCCTCAGGTCTCTTCTCCTGCCATGGAGCAGGTGCTTGAACTTCCACAGGCTGTGACCTAGAGCACACCCACCCCACCGGCGTGTCCCTGACACACAGCAGATGCACAGACACTCACAAAGTGGCGCCAGCTATAAATGCCAGGATAAAGTTGCACATTTGAAGAGGAATAAACTTTTTCTCAATGAATAAAATCTCTACAGACTCAGCCATTGTGGTCCAGGAAAGGCAAGGAGACACACACACGCACACACACACACACACACACACACACACACACACACACCCCACACACATATACTCATCACACACACACACCACACACACATATACACACACCCATCACACACACACACATCACACACACACACACACATACACACCAGACACACACATACCATTCATACATACACACACACCAAAGTTATACACATACCACACACATATACATACCACATACACCACACACCCCATACACACACCATACACACTACACACACATACCCCATACACCCACCACACACACCTATACACACACCACACGCACATACACACATACACATATATACACCACACATATAGACACACATACACACACCCCACACATACACACATACACACACACAAACACATATCATACACATGTCCCCCACACACTAGGGTCATTTTGCCCTTCAAGTTCCATCACATGGACAGGACTGTCACCTGTAGGCCGCTGAGCAATGACTGGACAAGGAGCAAATCCAGTACCTTTGGAGAGGGGCTGGAATGAGGGTTCCAGAGCTCAGGCTGGGGACAGGAAGAAGCTGCTGATTCCCACATCCCAGATGATGGGTTCAACCTGGCTGCAGGCAAGACTCCCCGCTCAAAACCTGCTCCTCTGGCCATTACAATATAAAAAGAGCCCGACTGCCAGCCTGGACAAAGGCCCCCTCTGAAATGAGCTTCCAGTTACAGTCACCTGCCTTTTCATTAGGATTCTGGGTTCTGTCTCATTAACCAGAAGCGTTGACTCAGTGGGGGCCATCTAATTATTCTTATTAAAATATGTAACCATAATATTTTAATTGTAAATTAAAGCTGTACGCCTGACTGAATCTGAATTCATTCTCATTTTACAATGGCCCAATGCCAAGGCCTTTTTTTATGGGAAGATCCA